>NC_092425.1:15754180-15905139 GCF_036169615.1 Heliangelus exortis | reverse complement strand
CCTTTGAGCACTGGTAAATAGGGCCATTCCAGTGTCTTGGACTCTGTACACATGATTATGTTCCCAATATAGCTTACGTAAATTTAACATTCAGTAGTAAAGGTCACACAGTGTCTGGTTGAAAGGACAAGTAAGAGAAAAAAACCTATGGAAAACCACAAAAAAGCTAGAATATTATGTCTGTATTTTCCTAATTCTAACATCTTCCTTTTAGTATCTAGGTATCTTAATTGTTCAAATGATGACCCATACTGAGTTTGTCTTTGATGAGGAAAAGATGTTAAGGTTTTGCTTTTTCTATCCACACAACTTCTCCATGGTCAACCTCTAACCCAAAGTAAATCCTTTTCCTTATCTCCTTCTTCCTCTACAAATCTGCTAAGGACTGGTGTTCTTTTAAGAAGTGGAAGTGGTTCTGTGGCAAAGGTCTAGGGAGTAGCTTTTTCTCTATATGAAGCATTTACGTGTCCTGAAATTATTTAATTTCAAAATTTCTTTCTCAAAAGGGCCTAAAGAGAATTTAGACATTTTTGAAAAGTGAGACTCATTGTGTAGTTCAAGACTGCTCTGTCTTTTACTGGAATACCATAACTCAGTGTATGTGTATACATATATATAGGTATAGAAAAAATAGAACTCCTCCTTCTCCCCCCCCCCAAAATTTAATAAACTGTTACAGAAAATGTGATCTAAGTAAGATAAAATCAAAACTATCATAACACTTTCCCTGAATGAAAACTTACTTATTTGAAAGAAAAAAGAATATACATAACTCCGTTTTGGAGATCTATGGTGTTTTTATTTACAAACATTATTTACTAACTTATACATAACCAGCAGAGTTGCAGCAGAGCAAGGTATTAAGAACAACCATGTAGGCTGTGTATATAAAGGGATGTATTCAAATACCTCAGAATAAGTTAATTAATGAGGTCTCTTCCATACAATCCAAGGCCAGAATTAAGATCATACCTAAACCGAAGTTTCAAAGAAATCATAAGCTTTTCAAACCAAATATGTATTAAAACAAATGGTACCTAAAAGTTACAGCCTCAAGCAGAATGCCCTCAAAGATTATTATCTGTATGGTACTGACAGTATGTGCTTAGACAGGTTTAGTTTTCCAAATGTTTATAGCTGCATCATAATATAAACTGAGAGAAATACATATTTGTTACAATTACACAAATAAAAATCATCCTCATCTGCAATTAAGTGTGAAAGTCAGTGAAACCACATGATTGATACTACAGAGCACTGGAAGAATGTAGGAATCTCGCAGAGTTTGCATTTCTCAGATGCCAACAGGAATTCCCCAAACACCACAAAGCCCAAGAAACATTTTAATAAATTGCTACGTCTGATTTCAGTGAAAATTTGTTTACTTTTAGGGGAGATACATGCAGGAATTCCAAGCCCAGACAAGTCAAATGGCTGAATATTTGTTCAAAGATTTTGTGAAATTTTTTTTTTATTTGTTTATCAAATCCATTGTAATCTCAGGATGATGTAATAATCATCCCTTAAATAGGCTTCCTTTAGATTGGTGAGTGATTAAATGTGAAAGCACCTTAAAAGGATGCATGAATCATGATAATGGTAGGGTGGAGATGAGGGGAAACAAACATTTCTAAAACTCAACTAGTTGGCTCGTTTAATTCATGCATTGCCCTTCTGATTCATAGAGTGGGGCTATTCTGCTTGAGGCCATAGCTCATGGGAATTATTCTTACCTGACAGTGAGTCTGAGACTCTCGTGCCTTCTCTGACCCATCTATTTAACTGCAATTTTAGTTCACCTGCAGCCTCTAGTTGAGAGAACATAGAAACATGCAGTATGAAAACAGGCAATGATTCCCCATTACACTCTGTCAGGAAGTACAGGCCCAAGTACTTGTTTCTGGACAGTGTACATGTTCTCAGAACTGAAGATTTTCACAAGTGATTGCTTTGAAAGCTACCAAAGAAAGTGACACTCCTTCTTTCATAAAAAATTATAAATCCATATAGGGCTGGAGAAAACTGAATTTTAGTTGTGAAAAATTACAAACTACACCTACAAATTATTACAGCTCCTGTAATTCAATGTTCACTATGAATGTTCCCTAGTTCTGCCCCTACTCTCCCCTTTTCTTTTCTCTTCTTAATTTTATTTCATGTCATTATATTGTAACATTTAATAGATACAATTTATGAGGAATGCCAGAAGCAAGCACAACTTAAAACTTCTGTCACCACATTACTAAAGAAACTGGAGCCACAGGTATTTAGCAGGCTTTCTTTCCAAGCAAAGAAAACAAAAAGTTGGGACAACTGACCAAGCTCCACTGCCAATTCAAATCTAGTGTCCTGAAAAAGCAGAAAAACTGCTTTTCTTTCTTAAAACAGAGCTTGCAGCATTACCAGTATATCCATCTCTGTGAAAACTGATGATGCAGGTGATGCAGCTATCACCTGACCACCAAATCAATTTTAGCTGAGAAAAAAGACGTCAAAGAGTAATGATAGAAGCACCTAATAAAGAATTTTCTTTTAGTTTAGAAAAGGCAGTTTCCATAATGTAAAAAAATAATTACTAAATCCCGTACAGTATACACCTTTTGTTTTTCTTATTCATTTATGACTCTAAGAGTCTGTGAAAAACACAGACTGTGAAGGAGAACAATTTATATTACCTCTTAGCTCAGTTTATGTATATTTTCGATAGAAACAATGCTGTAGTCCTTATGTTGTGATCTAATAACTATCACGAGCTTAATAATAAAATGTAGCTATACAACAGGAGGGTCATGGGGCTCAAACCCCTCCACATCTCTCATATTGAGAAGGGGCGTATTATTTGTTGGTTTATTTGTAAAACTACAGTCTTTTAAAAAGTATAGTAATTGACTATGAAGCAACCCAGGTACTGCTGCATTTTCATTTAAATAAAAGTGTATTTTAAGATTAAAATAACAAGTATTTTGCAAAGATTAGAATTAAGTGTAGATAAACTGGGATGGGAAGATCCTATTTTTTCTACATCCTAAAAGTTCAGCTCTTTAACTCTAATGAAGTTTTTAACAGACAGCAAGGCAACTGAAATTCCCTGAAAGTCATACAACAGTTATTAAAAAGTGACACTTTTTACAATAAAACAATGCAAAACTATGTGCTTCTCATCATACAATAAATCCTTCTACTCTCAGCAAACAGAATGTAGAGAAACAGCAACAGCAAAGCTTTAAAATGAGAACAGCCTCCTTTTAATGAAACAGTGATTAGTTTAAGCCAAGTGAAAAATGCTGCATTTTTTCAAGATGTGTTTACTAAGCAGTAGAAGCATTTGGCAGAGTTGATGGCTAGCCAGTATTTGTAAGTTCTTATACAGAAAGCAGCTAAATTGAAGAAAAAATGTATTATATTGTGAAATTAATGCGTACTTCTTAAAGCTACAATATTGAGAATTTGTTTAAAAAGAGATTTATCTTTCTATCACTATCAGTGTTTTCTTTTTTAAGTGAGTTAGAAAGGTGAAGCAATTTTTTCCTCTTGAACTTTAATTAAATCAAATTTTGAGAGATACTATGTATTAAAAAATTACATTTTTCTAGAAGGCTAAAATGTTTTCCGTATCAATGAAACAGAAAAAGAGAAATTACTTTAGGATATAGAGAGTGAGGGCTAGAAATAACTTAGGAATTATCATTTGTCATAAAGGAAATATTCTTACCAGCAGAAAATGAAAATAAAAATAAAAGTACATTTAAATAATCTGTCAAAAGTGTATCTATGGATTTTTTGAATGAAATCTTTTGCATATTCTTTACAAATTCTTTCACTTTGGAGTCAAGAGAGATTTTATTTTTTTTTTAATAAACTATGCACTGTCTCTAAGAATGATATACAGAAAAGAAATTTTGGCACAGACACTAAGGATTAGGTCAGCTGGGGGGAAGCTTTCCAATAGATCACCTAGCAGAGACTGCTGACTGGACCATAAGAGGGTCCCAGTTCACACATCACCTGGAATGGGCCTCCCTTGAACATCAATCAATTCTTTTTCTATAGAATAAAGCTTGCTTTGCTGTTTGGAGAGCTGTGGAGTGAAGGCTGAGTTTTACCAGGCTGCCTGCTTCACCTACTTCTGGGACAAATCCCCTTTCATGATTTGGAGAAATCTTAAAAATGCTATGCAGGCAGATTAATTGTGCAGCAGTAAATCTTCAAAAGTAACTTGAGGTAAACCACATATTTCTATTCCTGAGTTAGGAGGAAAATCAGTTCAGGAAATGAGCTCATAGGTATATCAAAAAATAAAGCAAAATTTACAAAAACGACAAACAAACCAGAAAAAGTGATGCTTAATACACAATTACAGAGGTATATGCAAATGCTGATACATGGATTTGATTGTGTTTATAGACGATACCAACGGAAGCTCTACCCAAGTTTTTTTGTTTTGTTTTGTTTTTTTTTCCTGGTCTTTAATGTAATTTTAAAGTTAAAGATTTTATGTAGAATCTGAGATGACTTATGTTACAAAATACCCAGCAGGTTCTTCTTATCGAAAGAACATTTTTAAAATAATAAGATATTCAGATGTTTTGGAAAATCAGGCTGTTTGCTAAAGCACACAAAATCAGCTTAAGAAGCACTATGCAGTTTGCTGTTTTGCTGGGTGGTAGTTTTTTTTGGGTTTTGTTAGTTTTTTAATGTATATTCCGATGTACAGGGTATTTGCCACAACTTTTTTCCTTGAGTTACTGATCTTTCCATCCTTGACTGAAACTATTAAAGAACCAAAGAGCTTCTTCAGTATAAAGTCTTACACAGTTTTAGGATTTTTTCATAGCAGATAATATTTGCCATTTAAAAGTTAAACCTTGTTTCTAATCCAGTATTTTAAAGAACCACTGATTTGCATCTTAAGACACATGCATCTGAACTGCCCCTTCTTCAAGTGCATATGCCTTTCCTAAGCAACATCTCTCTACCACATTTATGTTTATAAAGTATTATCAGTACCTCTGAGGTACTAATGGTTGGAGAGGTTTTTTATTTTCAGATCCCCCCACCTATGAAGTCTGTTCCCCTCTGCAAAGCTAAATTATCCCAAATTCTGAATTTTTTCCCTCAGGCTTACTTTGCTTGTGCTGGCAGTGTACTGTTTTATAAAAGCTCCCTAACCATTCCCAGTTAGTTTGGGCCAATGGAAGGAGTAATTTCTTACCCCTACTAAATCAACCCAATACATAGAGATTTTTAATTTTACAAGCAATAAAACACAGGCTGTTCTTCAGGGCTGACTTCTTACAGACATGCACAATTTATATTTTCTCCACCTTAATATGTTAGAATATGTTCATATATTAGAAAGTGTGTTACACAAATCACTTTCTCTTCCCCTTAATATCATCAGCCCTCACCCTTAAGAGTGTCAGCCCTCAAATCTGCACCTAGGAATCTCTTCTATGCCCCCTAGCTGCCAAACATTATACACTGTGCTGACACTGATACTTCTGCTCTGGTATGTACAAGCTGACTCAAGCAGCTGGCAAACAATTAATAATTTGGGATAATGATTTGCATCAACAAAGAGGCTTTAAACTCAGTAGTTATATTATTTGGTTCCTTATTTTAACAGAACTCTTAGGTAGTGATCTTTGAAATCTCTACTCAGATTAAGTTATCTTTGAAACCTGCCTCCAGTTCAACTATCATGCCAAAAAGAGGCAGAAATACTCAGCTGAAGAGCAAGCAGTATTGGGCCACACCAAGGAGGTCACTTCCAAATGCTGTGGAGCTACATCCAGAAGGCAAGATTTCATGTGCAGCTGTGATTCTCTAAGATCATGGCTTCTATAGGAAAAGGCTTTCTAATCCTCTGCTGATGACACACTTTTGGTGCTTTTCTCATGCTGAGCTGGCAGACATGGGCATGGTTTTTTCTACCAGTCCTTTGAAATCCCATGCCCTTTTAACTGAAGCTTTTCACCTGAGGTTTGTGTTTACATTTGGTGGCGGCACGAAAGAAGAGCAAAAACCAAAATCAGTGAAACAGGACCATTGCCACATCTTCATTACAGATTTTACATTTCTAAGGGATGGGCTTTTGTAACTTCATTTCATGCAAAGTATATGACAAAATTGAATTTGCAGTTTTACACAGAAGGAAGTTTCAGGATATGTGGACAAGATTAGGTGAAGTTGCAATGTACATGTGTCAGGAAAACTAATATGCATACACCACAGGAGTTTTTTGCAGTGAAATTTTAAATGAGGACAGCCTTCTCCACAGAAGGCCACTTCTTATAAATCAGCAGTAAATGTAGCAAGGGCAAAGCAGGAGATCATTAGATAGCAGAAGCTAAGATACCTTACCTCTAGTGTGGTGTGCCTGAAGCATGTACCTTAGTCCACCCCTCCCCCTGCAACCTCATCCCAAGAGCTGATATGGCCCTTTAGAAAAGAGCCTAGAGCCCTTCTTGCCTGCTCATACCTGCTCCCCAGCAAGGTGCTTCTTCACTTGGGTGGGCTTACATAAGGTGTAGGTAATGCTGTCTACCTAAAGGTTGCTCCTCAGCCCTGGTAGATAGACAGGGACCAAATTACAGAACCACTCGCAGACAGGACAGGAAGACTGAGAACTATGGAGGAAGAATGAATGTACCATTCTGGAGGGCACAGTCTGCTCAGCTTTCTATCCTACATATTTAATACTCCTTTAGCTTGCATTTGGAGATGAAGTGACGTCAACATGTTTTCTTCCTTCAGTCCAACATTATTTAACAGGAAAGTTGCACCCTCTTCATATGCAACAATATCTCAGTATGATATAAGCACTTATAGACAATATACAAATATAAAAGCAGAGAGACTGCACGTGTATTTTACAGTAGAACCTGGCCACACTGCATACCATTCTGCAGTGCAAACTGTGAACTAACTGCATGGCAAATAGGATTTGTGGTCAAAAATGGATACTCTGTGAATACAGTATCACAAACGTCTTAAGCAGATATCCTGTTGCTCTTCAGTGCAGCGTCTGTGACCCTTTCCTATCTTCAACAATGGCCTCACAAAATGGAGGGCAACCCGCCCAAGCAGATTTGGAAACACATTCTTAAAGTTTCACTCTTGCAATGTGGGCAGCTGCTCTACAGCAGCTGATGAACAAATGCACAAAGCATTTTAACACTCCTTTCTCCCTCACAGCTTTACTGTGCACAAAAGGGTTAAGCTGGGTTAAGAGGACTAATGAGTAATACATCTGGCAAGAAGTTCTCTTTCCCATCTCACTCGCTGAAGAGCTGGCTTTTGTTTCTGCACTCAGTGAATGAACTCATGCAGCAATACCTGTTAGCAAATCAAGGCTTGCTGTATTGCTCAGATACATACAATGCTGCCAAGTCCTTGATGTCTTCACAGGTTTTTGCTACACAGATTGGTATGTGAGGGACTCAGCAAGATTACCAAGCTCACACAGTGCCAGAAGTGTCATACCATTGCCACATGCCAGTCAGAGTCCCTGGGACACAGACGGAGCATCTGCATTTGCCAGAGTTCGTTCACAGCCTCCTCTTTAGATACCACTGAAAATTCCGACTCTTAAATGGAAGATGATTTATTTTAAGCATGTCGTAAATTGATGGAAAATTTATCATTCCTTTTCCTTTCCTTCACTCCTTCCTACTCCTAGAATAAGTACTAGTATTTATGGTTTACTAATTGTTGTAGAGATCCATGCATGTGAGAAATACAAATAAATTTACACTTACTTTATGATAATATATATACTATTCCAAACACAGGTCCCTTGACATGATGGACAAAGAAATACACTATGATGATCTAGCCTTAAAAACAAATTAAAGCTTGTTAGGAAATAGTGCTCCATTATCTATACACAGTTTATCTACTTTGCAAAGCTGCTGTGAGTACCCATTAGTTACGGCTGCCTGTGCCACCATGGTTCCATCAACAGCTCCTCCATTCCAAGGACAGCATTTAACAAATATTACCTGTCATGCTTTATAAGTTATCTGTAGGAGGACTTCATAGTTACTACCTTTCAACAGAAGTGTCTGTTGAAGGGAACTGGCCATTTTAAAGAGAACTACAATCTGTCAAGCATGAATCTTACTGAACTGCATTCACCCTTACAGGATGAGCCTGGCCACATATAGATGGTTCACAGACAACCACTGTGTGTTTCCTCTTATTTTACCACTCTTCAGAAGAGCAGCAATCTGCTGAATGACAAGGAGATTCAACTGAAAGAAGTTACACATACAAGTTACTGGGAACATGAAACAGTCTTCTAATTTAAAGAGCAAGAGATTGATATACACAAATGTGAATATTTTTATAAGATATTTTTATAATATAATAGTTTTATAAATATTACTGGCACATACTAGAGAGTATATTTATATTGTTTGCATTTCAGCATACAATATTTCCTGAATAAAAATAATCAGAGAAGCTACCTGTACAACTGAAGTACAGGACAAAAGACTATAATGTCTTTGAATTACTTTGAGCTCATGTAAAGCACCTCAGATTTCACAGTCTCAGTTTTGCAAGTGTTGTATTATATGTGCACCTCCACAAGGGAAGTGGGAACTGCATCTTCAGCTCCTACAAAGGGACCATTCACACAGGCTCATTTCGTTTGAATGATGAGCATACATAACATTTCCAGCTAAGATGCTATGAAGTGGTCAAAACATTGTAACCTTGATAGTTCAGCTTGACTGGTGATATTCACAGTAAGCAACTCCACAGTCATTAAGTAGTTGTTACAATACAGTCAATTTAATTAATTTCCACTACTGTCTTTGGATAGGAGTTTTTGTTTATCCTAACAAAATAAATTGTGCATGAAGATGGAATGATCACCGTGCATTTAAATTCAACTCTTTAACAGCAGGTGTTAAAAAAAAAAAAAAAAAAAAGCTTGCTTTCTTCTGTCACCAAACTAATTGACAATTTGAATGACAACAAATGTTATTCACAAATGCCTACCTACTTGATAAACTTTGACCTGTGAATTAGTTCAGTGTTTAACTGCTAATGTTTAAAACATACTATAAAGTACTCACAGGAGAAAAATGCACATATATACATGTAAAAGAACATCCAGTTCACTACTAATACATAGTACCAAGACAAGTAACTCCTGGCCAGTACCTGCTCACTACATCAACACTATTCCTTATCCCCTGTAGTCCCACAGAACCTCACATGGCCATCCCTCCTTCATGGCTCTCTGAAGGCAGAACTGTAAACAGTACCTCAGTTCCAGCTATGCTGTGGGACTTCTAGTTCCTTCTAAAGCTAACTGGGAAATATATGATTCTCACATATTCAGTAAAGGTAACACACAAACACAGAAATATCAGTATGTTCCTTCAGTTGAGGCCTTAGACTTCTTTTATGTCATGGACTTCATCCTATAAAGGGAATACTAAAATCTCTGTTGCTTACTCTTCAACAGGAAAAAAAAATATCAAAAACTAAGTCCTAATACCAATTGGAAATTAATTTAAAGTGAAGATTTCACAACACACATACCTATTCCACATAATGTCAAATATTAAGCTTGATTTCCAATTATTTTAGAAGTTTATTCGTATTTCTCTCCACAGGAAGGCTTTTGTTTTCATTTTTCAAAATCTGAGGCAAGAAATACCTAGATCACAATATTAAACAGTGGTATATAGCTGCTTCTGGCTAACAAAGTAGAGACTATACTTCAGCTATTTCAGTGAATGTAGGCCCTCTTAGGAATAAGATCATTTGACTCCCTAGCACCTGATAGTCCCATTATGTAGAAGTGATATCCAGCAATAATCACAGTTATCTGCCAGTTCTTTTCTAAGCTATAACACTGTTTCCTCTCAATTTTCAAATATGGCAGTGTGATATATGCTCAAATTATTAAAATGCCCACAGCCCCAAAAGACAGGTTCGCTTCAAGTATGCTTCAAGTATTCACCCCAATTATTTTGGATGAATTAGTTTTTCAGATTATAAGTATTTAATCTAAGATGTTATGGCACATAATAAAAGTAGTTTTAATCAGAAAGCAAAAAAAAACCCAATAAAAAATGATCATCAAACAATCCACTATGGAATTTTCCTTTTGTATATCTTTTCCAAAACTGAAATTGTTAGCAGTTTCTACTGAGTCTAGAGGAGATGTTAGTTTATGCTAGGGAGCTACCAATTTATAAACTGAATCAAGTCTCCATTTTAATGATTTATCCTTATTTATGTGCTTATAGCTCTTCGAAACAAAACAAAGCAAAACCAAAAATGAGAATGTTTTCACTTAAAAAAAAAAAAAAAAAAAAAAAAGACTTGTAAAAATGTTTAAGCACATAATGACACTTGCTTTCTTTCATTTCCATGGCACTAAGTTTATAATATGTTGAAATAGAGATAAACTTTTATTTTGTTATTAAGATCCTAAATCTAGGAACATTCCATGATGAAATTCCTTTCTTCTACTGTAACTTCCAGGTTTATAAAACAGAAGTTTGTCTGCCTTTTAATCTCACTTTATCACACTGCTGGCATACTAATCTGTCATCAAGATGTGGAAATTATGCTCAAAAAACCAATAATAGTACTACCGATAGTAATTGAAATAATACAACTGAGTTTTGATCCAAAGGAAGCCATGAAGTTCAGGGCCTGAATTGCTGTAAATTTTCTAGGAAAGATCAAGATCAAACGTGTATAAATACAATATACAATGATATAATTTTTGTGTAGCCATAGTGAAATGGTGGAGAATTACCCCTCCAAGATGGAACACATTTCATATGAAAGGAAGCACCTGATATCTTACTACCACACAGAATAAATCTGTTTTGTCGTTTAATATGAGCTATTTCAAACATCTGTCTTACAGGGATCTTATTTATGCAATTCTGGTACAAGTAACCTGCAGAATGTTGACTCTCACAGGGGTGCTCAAGAAAAGAATATGAAAGAATAAAGTGTTTTGTGACCAGTGCTTTCATTCTACCTGCAACAAAGCTTACTGACTCATTTTCAACAGATTAATTTTCTTTCTCTTTAAAGTCTTGTTTGTCTCCACATAGCTAAGATCATTGTGGGGAAACTTATGAAAGAGAATTTATGTCTAATGACTGAATTTTCATAAACAGCAAGCACACAAACACACCTTAAATTTTATGCCACTTTTTGTTCTCTAGATGTATAAAACATGCTTCAATCTATATAAATCCTCATACATAGCACATAAAATAATATTGGCAAGTCATGAAACAAAGGGATTCTGTATAGGTAAATATAAATTCACTTTAAATTTATGAATAGAAACAACAGAAGCAAAAATCGCAAGGCAAATTATATATATATTTGAGGTAAGAGATTAAAGTAAAATCAAGGTATATATTGCCATGTTTACAAACATTTAACTTCTACTGAAAATTCTGTTTAATATTCTTTGTTCATAGGATAACATGGGCACTGAAGTTTTAGACTTTTTAAAGTCACCCGTTTTTAAATTTAACTTTGCATGTCACCTTTAAGGACCATGAGCAGAAGCCATTTTATCACTGACCTTTCTGGTCTACAGATGAATTTGGCAGATTATTTTAAGTGACTTACTGAAATCGTTATGAAATCTGCACCATCAGCAGGAATCAGAACTAGAATATACTCTTTATGCAGTGCAGTGTTTTACAGCATAATAAATGGTTTTGTATCAACAAGTTTTTGTATCAGCAACTTGTATAAACAATAATTTCTGCATGAACACTGCAAATCTAAAAAAATGGTTTTTCTGACTTCAAGATACTAGATCTGACAAAATATAGCTCCATATTACTGATTCAGAGTGGTTTATGGACTACAACTTCTGAAAAGATGGCCCTACAGGTTTTAATCTACATATGAAAAGTAAGATCTTTCGTTTCGTGAATTTAAAGTCAGACAGCTACAATGAATGCTTTAAACTTTAAGAAGCTTTTTAGTTTAAAAATATTTCCACTTACAATTTGAGTTTACATGTAGAAAGAAGAATTTTTTGACATTTGATATTTTGGGAGATTTGTTATTATGTCAAAACACACCTACTGTTATTTCACCTATCTCTGCAAGTCAGAAACACTGTCTTTAACACACAAGACAATCCTGTTCCTAAAAGCAAAATTAAATGCAATATTTAATATTTATGAGCAGTTAGAACAGATTCCTTAATATATATGTAAAAATTATAAGGTGTTAGTCTTTATCATATTCACGGATGGAACAAACACATATTGGAACACTTAGTCAAAATATATTATAGTGGGTTTAAAATTAAATGAAGAGGTAAGTCTTCATGGTAGAAGTTTTGTTTACACAGAAAAAATAATTAAACAATAGAAATATATAAAAAACCCACAAACAACATGATAAACATTCCAACATATTTTTATCAGTCATCTCTCTTGATTCTCTTAGTATAAATGTCTTAAGAAATATATTCTACACTAAGAAAATATAGAAGAAAAAGCAGGCATTATTATATATTGTAGCATTTCACATTTTATTCTTCTATCCAGAGTGAAAAAACAGGCACTTTAGCAACAAAATGAAGAAATAAATGAGGCATTATTAGGTGGCAGATGTAAAAGCTTATAAAAAAAGTGAGTGAAGAGAGTTGTCTTTCTTTTCCAGTCACTTATTTTTTTATGAATAAAAGACAGCTGACTGCAGTTTCACTTAGAGGCCTTATAGCCAGTGAGGACTTCAAGTAAAACGATAAGTACTGCACACAATAATTCCTACTAAAATTATGAATAAGTTAGCATAACTAATGATTTTTTATAGTATGTGTAAGTTATTAATAACTGAAAATTAAAAATGTTTCCTACCTAAATTCTTCGTGAAGCAAGCCTCAGCACTTTTTGTAATACTTTCCTGTCATAAAACTGCCAAGTATTTACAATTTGCAGATGAGATCATACTCTAAAAACATTCACATCAGTGAAATAGGGAGGGGGTTGTCAGGAGAAGGAACTGTAATACTGTACTACTGGCATGAGCAAAGCTGCCCCAAAGTGTCTTGCCTCTCACTGGCCACTCTGGACCACTAGAACAATATTTGGTGGTTGCTGTGTAGACAGAAGCCATTGCCATCTCATTACGAAGAATGAACATGGTTCTGGTTGATAAGAATGATTACTGTTTGAATATAATGTGCTGATAAAATGCTCCCCCCAGATTACATATATAGTTTTTATGTGCTTGAAGAATGTCAAACTCATGCCTTGCAACCACTCATTTAACGGAATTTTTTATTTGCATATTATCTTTGTTAATCTTGCTTTTCAGTAGATTTGGCAGAATTAATCCTCGTGTTTTTAAACTGGTACAAAGAATTTGTTGAATATTTTAATAATTTCAACCTGCAGGTTACATAATTATTCTCAAATAGTTTTACATTGTTTTTTTTTTTTTTTTTTTACACATCAGCTGGAGCAGCTATATGACTGACAAACTGACTTCATGAATCTCATGAATAATGATTTAGGGTTCTGAGCTTTCAGTATTATGTTTTGAAGGAAAAGACATTATATACAAACCTAAATACATCAGAAAGCATTGCTAAGTTAAGAACTCAGAATCACAGAATTATAGAATCATCAAGAATCATAGATCATCAAGTCCAACCCTTAATCCACTACCACTGTGGTTACCAGACCATGGCACTGAGTGCCACATCAGTCTCTTCTTAAAACCCTCCAGGGATCGAGAATCCACCACCTCCCTGGGCAGCTCATTCCAATGTCTGATCACCCTCTCTTTAAAGAATTTCCTCCTAATACCTAACCTAAACCTCCCCTGGCAGAGCTTAAGTCCATGCCCTCTTGTCTTACTGAGAGTTGCCTGGGAAAAGAGACCAACCCCCCCTGGCTCCATCCTCCTTTCAGGGAGTTGTAGAGAGTGATGAGGTCTCCCCTGAGCCTCCTCTTCTCCAGACTGAACAGCCCCAGATCCCTCAGCCCTTCCTCACAGGGCTTGTGCTGGATCCCTTCACAGCCTCCTTGCTCTTCTCTGGACCTGCTCCAGAACCTCAATCTCCTTCCTGAACTGAGGGGCTCAGAACTGGACACAGGACTCAAGGTGTGGCCTCACCAGTGCTGAGTACAGGGGAAGAATCTCTTCCCTGGACCTTTTGGCCAGACTGTTCCTGATACAGGCCAGGATGCCATTGGCCTTCCTGGCCACCTGGGCACACTGCTGGCTCATGTTCAGCTTCCTGTCAGGAAGACTCCAGACTCCCAGGTCCCTCTCTGCCTGGCTGCTCTCCAACCACTCTGTCCCCAGCCTGGAGCTCCCCATGGGGTTGTTGTGGCTAAAGTGCAGGACCCGGCCGTGTTGAACCTCATCCTGTTGGAATCAGCCCAACTCTCCAGTCTGTCCAGGTCCCTCTGCAGAGCCCTCCTGCTGATCAGCACTCTCACCTAACTTAGTGTCATCTGTGAATTTGCGAATTTTTGACTCAATCCCCTCATCTAAATCATCAATAAAGATAATAAACAGAACTGGACCCAGTGCTGATCCCTGGGGGACACCACTGGTGAGCAGCCACCAATTGGATGCAGCACCTTTCAGCACCACTCTTCGGTGGCCTCTAGCAGTTCCTAACCCAGCGCAGAGTGCCCCTGTCCAAGCTGTGGGCTGACAGATTTTTCAGGACTATACTGTGGGAGACGGTGTCAAAGGCCTTGCTGAAGTCCAGGTAGACTCCATCCACAGCCTTCTCCTCATCCACCAGGTGGGTCACCTGATCATAAAAGGAGATCAGGTTGGTCAGACAGGACCTGCCCTTCCTAAACCCATGCTGGCTGTGTCTGATCACCTGTCCATCCTGCAGGTGCTGTGTGATTGCCCCCAGGATGATCTGTTCCATAACCTTGCCAGGCACTGAGATCAGGCTGACAGTTTCCTGCAGTTTCCTGGGTCCTCCTTCCATCCCTTTTTGTGGATTGTCGTGACATTCTCCAACTTCCAATCATCTGGGATGTCCCCAGTGAGCCAGGACTGTTGGTGAATGATGGAGAGTGGCTTGGTGAGCTCTTCCATTGGCTCCCTCATCACCCCTCTGGTCCCAAAGACTTGCGAGGATCCAAGGGGCTCAGCAGTATTCCCTCCAGGATTACAGGGGGGCTACTCAGCTTCTTATTTCTCTCCACAAGTTCCAGAAGGCAGCTGTCCTTGGGACAACCTGTCTTACTGTTGAAAACTGAGATAAAGGATGAGTTAAATACCTCAGCCTTTTCCTCATCTTTGGTAACTGGGTTTCCCTCCATGTCCAACAAAGAATGGGGGTTTTCCCTGACCCTCCTTTTGCTGTTGAAGTGTCTGTAGAAAGACTTTTTTTTTATCCCTAATAGAAGTGGCAAGACTAAGTTCAAATCATGCCTTTGTCTCTCTGATTTTCTTTCTACAGGAGATAACTATATTCCTAAACTCTTCCTGAGTAGCCAGCCCTTTTTTCCACAGTCTGCAAGCCTTCTTTTTAACCCAAATTTCCTTCAAAATCTCCCTGTTCAGTCATCTTCCCCTCCGGCTTGCCTTTCAGTACCCAGGGACAGTCTGCTCCTGTGCATTCAGGACTTGCTTCTTAAAGTATGTCCATCCTTCCTGGACCCCATCTATCCCTACTGAACTGCAGTTTCATCCTCTTTGTTCAGGATGTTGTCATTCTCTCCTCCCCCATTTCTCAAGAGATTTCATCTGATCAGCTCCCAGGTTGTTCACAGCTCCCAGTAATGCCCCCTTTGGTCAATCAGTGCTGATCCATACTACGCTGTAAGTGCACCCTAAGTCCACCCTGACCAAATCTTGTCTTCACACTGCCTCAGTCTCTTTAGCGAGAGAGCATAGAAGAGACAGCATAGAAAAAGAGAGAACACAGAAGTCTACCAGCCCATAAAGGCTTTAGAGTGCTTGGATTGTGTTTCAGAGATGAACATAGCCAGTACAAACATAATCTTTGCTTTAGGGCAAAATTCCTCAATCATGGAACGACCTATAAACCCAGGAAGAACTGCAGGCTGCAACTTGGCCAGCTCTGGGTAGATTTCATAGGAGTGGCAAAAGGCACATCTCTAGCACAAAGGTTGCCCTGTATCAAATTTCAAAATATGCCCTCAAGAACTGGCAAGATAGTATATATATATATTACTAGCCATCATTTTCTTTTAATTCAGGCTACCTAAACACCTAATTTTCTTCTATCTCTTAAATTTTTTTTTAAAAAAAATTAAATCCCACACCCTTAGCTGTCACAAGATTCTTCCCAGAATGTTTTAATTGGTTGGGACTTTTGAAGTTTAGGGATAATGCAGCCACAGTCAGCAGGTCTTCAAAGGATAGAAACAATGAAGGGAGGCGTGAATGCCCCCAAAGAAATAATTTATGATATGATGTCATTTAATTATCTGGCATCATGAATCAGAAAGCACACAGTGCTAACATGACTGATGCTGATTCTTCCATGGTAGAATTCCTGCATGGAACTAAAAGAAAGAAGGAATCTCACATTCCCTCCAGTGACACTTTCTGTTGCAACATCCATCCTACCTCAGCAAGTGGGATCAGAATGCCTTGATGGAAGACAGTGATTGTGGGTCTGAGTCTTAATTCGACCCATCCTGCTGGATCTTACTGAGGTCTTTTTGAGTGATGTGAATATTAAGATTGTGGAATTGTTCACTTAATCCCAATTAATAAGGCAAATATATAGGTGGTGGCATTTCAAAATCATTTGAAACCAAAGTTCACTATCTGAAATAGAAGTTTGTAAACAATATTTTGATAACTTTGTTCTCATGAATAGGATGGTTGTCAAAAAAATGCAATTGTCTTGAGCAAACCCTATTTCACTGTTCAAATTTCAGCTACATACTTTTTCCTGTGCAATAAATAATGGTTCTTTTAGAGGTCAATAAGGAACAAAAATCCTTTCAAGGCTGATTTGAAAGCTTCCAGCCACCTACAGCATATCCCTTCCACCTTGTCCCCACACCTTAAGTGTAATAGATGGATAATATAGTCTCTCTACAAAGACCTTTTTTTTTAAAAAAAAAAAAAAGGAAAAAAACCCAAAACAACTCAGTTGGCAAAGAGAAGCAGAAGATAACTGCAGAGCCCATCACTGCACTTTTCAGGATTTATTACTGACACTGGCTATGCCAAGATTCAGTTCTGCTTAGTGAAATACTGCAAACATGTAATTTTAGTGTTTGCCTTTATGGTGACAGATTTGTACTAGAGTCATGAATACCATATACTGATCTCTAGTATATACTGCAGTATATTGTTCATTAGCAATAAAGGTCCTTCCTAAAAACAACAGAATTTTGTGGTTTTCCCTCTCTCTTCACGTTCAGTTGAAGCATATTTTAAATAAATACTGAAAAAAATTAGCCTGCAGACTGTTTTTCAAACAAGAAGTCTGTTCTCTAAAGTGACAATCTAATTCTAGAAAGCAGTGTGACATGAAGCTAGTGTCTCTAAAAATATATTACTTTTCAAGTTATTTGATACCTCCAGACTCCCAGAGAAAATTTCCTGCTCTGGCTGATGGCCAGAGAGATTATATAGTAGGAGGCCATATCCTTTTGCCTTCCATTATATCTCAGCTATATTTCATACTGTTACAATGTAATCAAAATGCTTCCTTTCTAGCCAATATTTGACCCTAAAACAGATCAACGTTTTTTCCATTGGTATTTTTAAGTAGCTACTCTGAAGAAAAACATCTCTGAATCTCAGCATTTCTTTATATTGTCTTCATGCTGTGATAAAAATCAGAAGTATTCTGTTAGAACTTGACTGTTCTCAAAGGGTTCTCAAACTATAAGGTTTCACGAAGCATAAAATTAGAAAAGTGGAAAGGATTCAAATATTAGGTGAAAGGATAGCTTTATTTTCTCAACTCAAAATAGGCATAACAGAAGAGTCACTTATAGAAATAATATAATTACATACAAATAAGAAAAAAAAAATCAGATATACTTAAAAGCTTGAAAGACTTATTTGCTACTTGTTCTTCTCACTTCCAGTTCCTCTCCTGATTTCTGTGGAAAATCAATGAAAAAGCACAGTTCTGGTATCAAAACAAGGTAAGAAAATCTCTGCAGAATTTGCTGGCCTTACTGAAGTTGCACAATACATGTATAATATGTATTATTGGGGAAAATAGGCATTTGATCCTCACATAGAAAACAGAGGTGTTTTCATGAGAGATATGGTGTGTTGTGATATCATAGTAACCTACCATCTTTTCAGAATCAGTAGCTGTTTGAATCTAAGAAACAGATTCCAGAAGGTACATATGTATTTGCTACTAATAAACAGAATAAAGTCAGGAGTTCTGTCCATTAACGGTAGCTCTGGAATGGGACATGAGATTCTGGTTATACACAGCTAAGTACAGACTTGTCACAGTCACTCTACAACAGAGATTCCATGCACAGATGAGAAGTGGCTACAAAAATGCTGTAAAGATCAAGTCCAGTGAAAACTGCAAAATTCTTTAGCTAAATCCTTTAGCTCTATAGCCTGGTTAAATCAGGTGGAAGGCCAAGCTCTTTTATGTCCACTAGGTTCTTCTGCCTCTCAGTTGTTTATCACTGATGCCCAAGTTTCAATACAAGCGTTTAAGATTTTAGGAATAAGCAGAAAACACAGTAATCTGACTGACTCTTGAAATCGGTCTCCTAACTGTGGTGTCACTTCACTGCCTTTAAGATAAAGAGTATTTTTGAATTGGAATTGGTTGTTCTATATACTAACTTTCTTCAAGCTTGGAAGGAATTGGGGTTCAAGGGTTGGACTTGATGATCTCAGAGGTCCCTTCCAACGCAGCCAATTCTATGATTCTATGAATTGTTAGAATACTGAAATAACAGTTGAGAGCCTTCCTGTCCCTCTCTTGCGCTAATTAATTAAATACTGATGTTCTTCAAAATCAACTTATCATGCAACCACCTCTTCCTTCAGTTAAGGAACAAATAAGAACTGGACACTTGCTAGCAATTTCAAAATATGACTACAGTTATCAGCTTTAAAAAAGTTCCTTTGGAATAGAGTCCTATTTATTTTGCCTTTCTGTTTATTTATGACCTTCTGTTTAAGTCAACTCTTTAGTACAAGAGCTTGCATTATGAGCAGTAATAAAATAGTCATCTTTCCCCACCTGTCCCTTCCACTCCCAGAAAGCTGGTAACATTAAGAATAATTTAAAACTTTCCAAGAGTCATTATGTAGAAAGACTGCATCTGTCAGACATTAATTTCCCTGCAGCCTAAATGGTCAGTCTGAAAGTTTTGGCATTCCATCCCTCAGTGAGCCAAGAAAAGGCTCAGTTTTATTCTGTAGGATTCACTAAATAACAGGACAACTGATTTAATTGATCTTATAGCTGAAGGTATCCTGCTTTCAAGCAAAAAAGTTTAATTTTACAATACCAGATGCCTGCAATATTTTAAAAGCCTCAGTAGTTGTTCTCCCGCTTTTCCATTTTGCCCACAATACAAGGTCTTCTTGGGAGTCAAGATGAAATATAGCAGATTGAACATTTGATACTGTGTTTTTAGATAGTTTATTAATTTTGACTTTTTAAAAAAACAGAGTAGCTCTTTAAAGTGTCCAGTAGGACTTCAAATAGGTGACAACATTATATTTTTTTTAAATTTTAAAGTAAGGAAAAGCAAAGAAGAGTTCTTTATGGTATCATGAGTGAATTTCTTTAGATTGAAAGTCATGTGTTTTCCTTCATAGAAGACTGTGCTTACCTTCAATTAACTGAAGAACTAAGAAAACAGCAAAGAAACCAACAAAGAAATTCCACATTTTAACACTCCTAAAAAAAGGTACAAATATTTATTTTATTCAAGAAAGAATTCAAAGGTTGAAAATTCATTTCGGAATGAAAAGAAAGAGTTTTTCTAATGAACAACAGAAAGGTAATTTGATGCAAGACCTAATACATTTCAAATTTCAAGAACAGACATGTTCTACTTGTGGGAAGACAAAAAAAAACCCCAAAAATCAGCATCACTAAATGGAAGTGGAATAAGGACTAATGCAGATGCAAATAAATGTACTAGCTCAGCTGAGGAAATCAAAAACCCAAGAATACAGCAAGAGGCTAAGGGAGAAGTACAACTAATCACAACTCCTAATTGTCCTCTAGTGGAAAAAGAATAACTGTCTTGGTAAAGTACCTTGCAACACATTGAAGAATTTCTCTGGTCTAACTGACAGTCCTACAATTGAGTTTCCACTGGCTGCTTTGATCTCCAAGTTGTATTTGAAAACCGGACAAATCATAGAAAACAAAAATCCCTAAAATTAAATTCTGCATGTTACACATCAGTGGGACTAGATTATTCATTGAAGAAGAAAACTTTCTAATTATCTAAAGAAAAAAGTAAGGAGAGATGAAGATGTTTGGGAAACAGATGCAGAGGGTTATGAAGTAATTTGATCTCACAAACATATACTTGCTCTTCTATGAAAATAAATTGCTGTTTCTTGAAATACAGGTTTTAAGAAAAGACTGAAGTCAATTTCTAAAGCAAGATTTCCCCATCAGTAAGATACATAAAAATTATTCACTAAAACACTTGGAATTTAATCTTCTTTGTTGTATGTGTTGTATGTGATGGTCATCATATCTTTCTTACAACCGTCTAATTGTAGTGTAATTAGCAGAAATAAGTAAAAGACATTGTATTGAAGGAAAACGTGTAGGCATGTGGTGGGCACAAAAGCAGCCAGATTGTGGTATTCCTTCTTAAACCTGTTCCAGGGAAGCTTTGCACCTCAGTTTTACCACTTATGAGCAGGACATAAGGACGAGATTTTTGTGTACATGTGAGTCCTAAAGAGATGTCAAAACCAAGTTGAGCTAGAAAAAAGAAATTAATTAAAATTCTAGTGAGGGCAGTGCCTAAGTCCTCTCTCTAGCATTCTTAAGTAGTGGCTGTTTTTTCAGCTCTTTCATTTCAGCCATAATGTGTTTGCATGTACTGCAGTTTTCTTCTGCTGCCAATCCACAGAATGTCTTAGGCATATATGGGAAGATCCATACACAGTGTCAGTGTTTCTTTATGTCTCCCACTGTCAGACATTTGCATTCCAAGAATCTTTATTAGGTGTGTCAAGAAAGCCTTTCTAAGGAATCAAAAGTTGCTTATTTCACCCCTGACATTCCTTATCTAAAGAAGCTTTAGCAGTATTCTTCATGAAAAAATACAGATAAGCTGCCAAATGTGTAGCTGCATTACCAGTTACCACTATGCAAATTTTAGTAAACATGAAAAGCAGACATTTCATTTGAACTGCAGTAAGTTGGATATACTTTTCTTATCCACATATTTTAGAAATTACCCTATACTTTTTAATGCACTAAAGGGCAACCAAACTATTCCCAGAACAATATTTTTTGCTTTCAGCTTGTCTCTCAAAAACTTGCTGGCTGCAAAAAACAGTCTCAGTAGAACACCATGTAAATTGAACATAAATGGAATTTCAATTTAAGTGAGGACTTGTGTATCTAGACTGCTATGCTTTTGTTTGCCCCATGCTTCTTTCAGGTGTGTAATCCCTGTTACAATCCTGAGTCAGGTTTCAATTTATAATAATCCCTGCTGCAAATTTCAAGATGTTACCTGTTTCTAAAAAAATAGAAAATGTTGAGGTCAATTGGTATTACTGCAACTGCTAGTTTCATCACTGTAGTCAAATAAAAGGAATTAGTAAGGTGCAGTATTAACCAGAGTCAATAATACATTTGCCAGGCAATGTATTTCAGTTTGAAGCAGACTTCACTGAAGTTTATGGGAGATTCGTATCATGCACTACAAAAATTATCTGAATGTGGTCCGTTCCTGAAAAACAGAGGTGAATTTTGTTTTCAAAAGGATCAGTAAAAATCATATTCCTCTCACTTGAAAATGGGGAACCAATAGCCTATACTGAATAACTTTCTCTAGAAGAAAAATGTGCCTTTTGGGCTAAAAAAAATTTCAGTATTTCTATGAAGATATTCAAGACAAGGAAGGGAATAAAAAAAATACAAAGCAGTTTTTTTAGGAAGTGTGCTTTTTTGTAGATTATTTCCTATTTCTGTGTGTGGTTCCCTGTGATTTTTTATATCTATTCTATGAATTAAATATTAATACAGTTAGACAATGTTCATTTTACATCAGTATAAAAATACATACCTAGAGATTGTATCTCCCTTCAACTAAACTGTCAAACTCCCTTCTCTACAAAAATATGAGGAACAGATACTTTTCCAAAGGTTATCTGAAATACAAAATTAGAGCTTTTTACAGCATTAAGTAAAGGAGAAGAGGGATCAAAGGAATAAACGTAAAAAAATAGATAAAAATATTATCCTGGTTCTATTACATGCACAACATTGAGTTGTCTTAACCACATATTTGTACAAAAAAAAAGCTGTTTGACCTATCAGTTTGAACTATCTAGACATTACATAGCCTTAAAATGTGCAGCCTTAGAATGTAATAATAGCAAGCAAAATACCTGCACTTATCATAGAGGCTGTACACAAAGACCTACAGTGTCTTTTAACCAGTCAAGGTGCACCACACTAAAATCAATAGAGCAGACTAAATGGTTAATTGAAGCAGTAATAAATGAATTAAATTTGTGTTTGAAATGCAAAGTATTGAAGTGAAGTCCACCTTTGTGCTGAAGCCTGATTGATGCAGCAGAGTCACCTTTCAAATAGGCAGGAGGGAAAAATCAGGCAGCCTGCTTTGAACCATGATGATTACATTCAGCTAAAGGTTACCTATTCAACACCATCCAGCTAGGGAAATTTTAATTTTGCACCTTCCTTCTCAATCTAAAGCATGTATTTCTACATTTGTGTCATATACCCAAAGAACCAAAAACTGAGGACAAAAAACTGTGAAGAAATAAAATAGTGGGCCTGCTAAAAGTATTAAAGAAGGAAACCCCTTAATTTAAAGCCATTTCTGCATCAGTTGATTTAGGATTTTACCCTGGGTTTTATGCTAGTCTTGGGGTCTGGAGTGACTTTGTCTAGAATACCACAATATATAAGGTCACATGCATCCAATTTTCAAGTTAGCATTTATCTGGATTACAGCAACACTGATGTTTCTTTTGTTCAGCAACAGATTAAGTTAATCTCATTGAGGCTGCATTTTAGGTGTGTTGTGTTTTGGTATTTTTTTTTTTTAAAGGGAAGCATAGAGGGACTTAGTCCATGATGTAGAAATGCTCTGATAACAGAGATGGTAGGCTGAAACTCTGTATCACCAGCCTCTGAATTTGCAGTCAGTAGCATGTTCTACAAACCCAGTGCCTGACATCTTAAACAGTTTCCCAGTGAACTGCAGATAACCACCTCCACCTACTTCCTTTACAGGTAAAGTCCCCCAGAAATACCTCTAATGGTTTTTGTGGAAATCAGGCTTTTATAGATTACTTCTGGCCATGTGACAAGACTGAGGAAGCTGAGATAGAATCAGCTCTACTTCTGTCCCAACCATCCCTAATTAGATATGAAAGCTCTCACCAGCAACAACGTTGTTTTGGAAAAAAAAGGCAGAAAATATAAGGTACCATTTATCTCTGTAAGGCTGGAAGTGCTTCTCTTATTCTTCACTGAAGAAGAGATGCACTGTACCAACATTTCAAGAAAATGACAAATTGAGTATTAAGTTGTCCATCTCTGTTGTCTTAAGGAACAAAGGATTATAGTCTTCAGATCCAGTCAACACTAATATTAATTGATGATAAAGACTGTAACATACAAATGCTCTCTGCAGTGTATGAGAAAGATACATTAAAAAAAAATTCATCATTCTATTTTGGATTATGTTATACTGCTGCTTAAATATGATTCAAGCTCTCTCTAAATTAACACTGCAGAAGAATTCCTTCTAGCAGCAGTGACTCACTAGCATTCTTGGGGACCCTATACAGACAGATAAGGATTTCCCCTCTGAGTTTTTTCCCTTTCCAAATTTGCTTTGCTGACGAATGGTTAATCATAATTCAAGAGACATAAAAATCCATATTTAATTAAGAAAGCTGTGAAACTAGAGAAACAGTAGTTGAAAAAGATTATTCATTTAAAAAAACCCAGTTTGGAATATTAAACCAATTTTCAACTATGGAATATTACACATAGTATCAAAATCAGTTGTGCATGAGAGAACTGAAGGAATTCAGGAACATAAATCCTGTTTTCTGTTTATCATGGAATTAATTTTCTGAGGATTCTCCATGCACCATTTTTTCTCAATTAACCATTCAGAATTAAGGCATACCCTAAAAAAAAAATAAAAAAGAAAGTTTTATTTTCCTACTTTTAATTAATATTTCAGTTCTGCATAAGAACTTTCCTGGAGGATTTTTTTTCTTTAAAAAAAAACCTCAAAACACTAATACACTTAGTAACTTTTGTTACTAAGCTTGGTTCACATATAACTTTATCGCTGCAGGTTTCAAATGGGTTTAGTTTACATAACTTATAAACAGGATCCTTAATAAATACCTGTGTCAGTTATTTTAATGTAAGTCTTCTAAAAATAGTTTTATAGGGTTTAAAAAATAGGTGATTCTGAGTGAAGGGATGCAAATGGAAACAAGAATTAATTTTGCCAGTAAGTATTTAATGGAAGAAGCTGAGTTTTTATATTAGGAGCAGGAAAAATGAAAAGTTACTTTTATACCTTAAATTGCATTTGTTAATTTAATTTCATTAGAACATAATTTAATTCCTGGTATTTTCAGAACTAATTGGTTCAACAAATATTTACATCAGAACTAGCAGAGAAACATATTTCCAGGAAGAAGAGAGCAAATCAGAAAAAACTTGTATGAGTTTCATGTTCTACTAAGTGTAATTTCTGATCCTGGAGTAAGGATTCTAAATCAGAACATTTTTTAGCCAGCCTATCCTGGAAAAAAAGAGAAATTCAGTCTTCAAACACTTTAAAATTTACAGAAATTAACTTTCATAACTGAAACTATGCATATAAGCAAGGAAGTTGTGGCTGTTCCCTCCCTGGAAGTGTTCAAGGCCAGGTTGGATGGGGCCTTGAGCAACCTGGTCTAGTGGGAGGTGTTCCTGCCCATGCAGGGGGATTGGAAACAGATAATCTTTAAGGTTTCTTCCAACCCAAACCATTCTGTGATTCTACAGTTCTGTGTTGCATTGCTTCTTTTTACCAAGAACTACACTTAAGCTGAAAATAAGCATGACAATTCATTAACACATTACCATTGCTTAATTAACCTGGGGTTTTTTTATAGGGAATAAGGTGAAAACTGAGTCAGTTCACATTCAAGCTTTAGCTATGGTTAACTGTCATGATGAGATCCATGTTTCTACTTGATTTCAGGGCTTAAGCAGGATATTACAAAGAACATATTTGTGCCACAACACTCATGTAGAATATTCAGCTGTAGCAATGAGTTACTGCAAGCAATCCTACCTTAGAAACAAAGCAACCCCATCTTTTTTCTTTCTTCTATACATCACACAATGATTGCTTATCTTAGACACTGAAAGCATTTATTTACCTGATAACACAATATCTATTTTTTCAATGTTCTCTAACTTCACAATGAATAGGAACACACTCTTACATACAAAAGGGAGAAGAATTTTCTTTATTGATTTTGCAGATATTTGAGAGAATGCCATTGTGTTGTCAATGGACCCATTTTGGTTAAGTGAATGTACCTGTTAAAGTAATCAACAGAGAATTTATATTTTCCTTGAACTGGGTTCTGCTTTGCTATCTTATTCCCAGGAGGTAACTGTATTCCACTCAGCACCCTTGGAGGAGTTTATTTGAATACAAATCGGTTTTGGCATGAAGAAGTGTGTTTCAAGTCCCAGGTTTTTAAGGTGCTTTTTTCCTTCCTGCCTCTTAAAAGCAAAGCTGTCAGGACACACTTGACCAAAGAGACCCACCTTCCCCTTCAGAATTGGCTATATAGGTTCTGACAACATCTGATGCTATACCTGAACAGTAATTATCAGTGTATTAATACTTTATCATCTTAAAAAATATGTCAAAAACAGGATAGTGGAAGAACAAATTCAGATTGTGGCCAGTCTTCTATGAAGATGGTTATCAACTTGCCCTTGTTGAGACTAATCTATAGGAGACACTTCATGTCTGTTCCATTACATACACGCTTCAGCTGCTCAAAGGGCAAATATTTCAGTGGTCTTCCCATAAGAAAATGTGTTATCTTAGTGGCTGTATTTTCTGTCATATTAAAAGAATTCATAGGTAGTCATGGGTACCTATCACTTGTACCATAAACAAGAGATGGATTCTATTGACCTGGTCTTTTTCCCTGTAGTCACTTGAAGAGCACAATCTTATCAAATGAAGAGATAAACAAAAGCTGTCCACATAGTATACAAGCTGTTTATGAAGCAATGAAATGCTCAAAAGAAAGGCACTGAATAAGTGCAAAGTATTAATTATTTTTATAACAATGATGTATGCATGCACTTCAAGTACACCTTAGCAATAAGATAGAACAATGAATCACTTTGATTTGAAGCAACATGTTGCTGTTGGACTAAAGAAACGTTTTCATAATAGACTTGTTGCACAAAAATTCTAGTCCTCTACTTGTTTTGACCTGCAGGTAGCTGAAAAAAGCCCACAGTGTTTTAGGAGTGATTCTATCTGCTAATTACCTCCAAGCCCCATGCATTTTAACTTACTACCCTTTCCCATAGAAAGTCTGACCTACTTGAGCTCACACTACTCCTAATCTTGAGTTCTGTACTCATCTATACTGAGTGGTATCACATCATCTGTAGTGTATTACTTACAGAAAATAAGATTCTTGGTTTCTGGTAATTTCTTGTATTAACTCACATATAATTTCTTACATTAACTAAATAATTTCTTACATTAATTCATGATTCAGGTTTTATAGAAAAAAGGTAAAAAGCACTTACTTGCCTAAGGGAACAACACCTCAGTGAAGGTTTATTCTGTGCAAAGCTAAACATCCAAATTCTGTTCATTTTGCTGTCTTTAAAGAAGTGCTCTGTCCTCACTACTTAACTGTAGATTATTTTTCAATATCCAAAAGTGCAAAAAATCAACCAGAAAATATGTGGAATCTGAGAACTTCTGACAGCTTAAAATGTTTTGTGCATAAGTAACATGGTAAGAAACCATTATAATGTTATAATGTCTGGGATATAAACCAAATAGTTGTTCTGCATACAATGCATCTCTACAGGCTTTGTAAAGTTCTACCTAAAGCAGAAACAACAGGCTTCTTTCATCATTATATCCCTTCAATGTCTCTCCTATATGCCCTAAAAAGCTACCCAAGATTTCTGGTTTTTTTATTTATTTCTACCAACCTTACTGTCAATCAGTGATGGGTTTCACTGAAAGGAAGATCTTTAGAGGGATCATAGAAATAACAGGTCTATCTACTGCTGGTTTTGCATTACCCACCTCAAAACGTGAGCACATCTGGGCACAGTATGAAAACAAGGCACTGCTAATTCTTTAACTTTCCTGCTCACTTTACATCTGTATTCTCAAGGAAGGAAACACAGATATCATGGGAAGGACTCGCTGTTTTCTTTTCATATGTCAGGGCAAGGGAATTTCTTTCACTCCTTCAACTTAGTATGGGCTTAAAGGGTAAGTCCACAGCCTACTAAATGATCCATGTTTACAGTTCACTTAACAGAGCCCTAGCAACCTGTGAAACTTGTTCCTAAGAATGCACTTCCCAGATGGGTTCTAGAACTAATAAAATAAGCTCAATTTTCACTGCTGTTAATGATACTTTTTCTATGTTTGATTTATTATAAGCTTTTAGTCCATACATAGCCTTCTCTACCTCCCTCAAAGTCCAGTCATCTCTACTTCAATTGCATGAACTGAAGTCTAACATTTTCAGTCATCAGCTACAAATCTTTGCAGAAAAGTCCTATACGTTCAGTTTCATCTAGGTCTCTAAAGTTAGTTTTCACATAGTCAAGAATGCATTTGGATAGTGTACTTTAGACATGGAAAAGTTTTTTACTAGGGAAGAATTTTTAAAGTATTACCTTTCCAAATTATAATTTTATTTACCTAATTTATATTTATAAAGCAACATATTGTATCTTATGAAGGTATTTCCTGTTTAAGTAACAATATTAAACTGCTGTAATTGCCCTGAAAAAACTTAAACAATCCAGATGAGCTGTTGCCTTTAGGCAAATGAGCAAACAAGCCAAAGAGTACTAAGCATATTATTTTAAAAAGGATTTGCAATAGCACTGCATACCTGTGGAACATTGATAAGTAATGATGCCATATTTACAGACTCCAAACACTCCTCTCTATGAAAAGCCTCACTACTCCATTTGTTTCCACTTTTCGGTACAAATAAAATTGTCCACTCCTAGAACATGAGGGTTTATTCCCACTCCTGTTCTACTTAGCTTCTAGATTTAGTTTTAATTTTCACAAATCCATACTTTCAATCAGTCCATGACAAACAGATTGCTAATATATTTCCTCAGAACTCTTGGCTATTGATGCTTTGCGTCATACTATACAAATAAATGCTGGAGCAGTAAGTAAAATCAGCCTCTTGGAATACTGCCTCTGGCTCTGTTTCAGCACTACTTTTGTTGGAAATCCGTATTTTAAAACTACTTCAGTTTAGTTTAGTTTTTAAACCAAAAATGTTTAAGATGGACAAAACTAGTGTAGTGAAAAAGCTTTCTGAAGACTATTTTAGAGTTCATCCAAGTCTCATTCAATTTCTATGTAAATAAAATGGAAATCTCACACAAATCTTTTATTATGCAGATAGAATCATTTTTCTTATTTTAGAAGAGTAATTTTTATTAATTTAATTTCAAGCTTTCCACATTAGCCCTCAAGAATAGAGGCAGTTTAAAATGTACTTTTATTCTCATCTAATTCTCATCTTTTTATAAATACTAGTTAATATGTTATTTATGGAACATTGGCAAGAAACTTTAGATCTGCACTCTTTTACAGAGAGACAGAGAAAGCAGGGAAAAAAAGGATAAAAAAGTGAACTGAGAATCTTTTAAACTTCCAGTAATGTATCCGAAACACACCAAGACTGAGAAATTGGTATTCACAAACAAAGAAAAATGAGTAACTGAGCTGTAATTTTCTTCCAAAATCCATTTTGAAAAATCAGTTCTAGTTTCAAGAACTACTCCATAGTTTTTACAACTGCCTCTAATGACACCATCTTCATGCACATAACAGACTCTATTCTGCCTGTTTTTGGGACAGAAAACCAAAAATAAATATACAATTTTCTAAAACAAAAACTACAAAAAATATTTCACTGTTCATGTAAAACATTACATTTACAGCTCTGAAGACAGTCTGATGATACACAGAGCCTGTGTAACAAAGATGAGGAAATGCGTACATCTGGTAGTTAAAACTATTCCACAAAGACAAGAAATAAATGAATTTAAGAATAAAGCCAGTGTCCTCCAGCTTCTCCTTCGGGTGCTTACAAAAAAACCCCCAAGCAAACAGTCACTCATCTACACCCACATATTCTTGATTTTAGATCTTTGAATATTCATTTTGTAACATCAATGTACTTCTCAGCCTAAATTATAAAATATATTGCTAGTAGTAGCATAAGATTTTCTTAATTCATCCTCTTATCACAATCTGGAATTGTAAAGACAATTTCAGGCATAAAAGCAGGAAACTTCAGGAAAAAGCCTACCTCTCCAAATAATCATTTTAAGTAATGTACGCCATGGTTTTAGACAATAAAGCTAGACACAAAAGAACACCATCCAAATAGAACATTTGGTTATCTTATACCACAAGAATTTCCTAAATGCTATTCTTAAGTAGTGTGATGACAAATCAGAATAACCCTTCTTTCCAGCATTCCAGTGTTTCTAAGGTAAAAGGAATATTACTTATGGGTTAAAAAAACTGATGCTCTTCTAGCATTTCTCAGATATGCCACACTGTTTTAAAAGAAGACGAACACATAATCTAAATAGGTCTTAACTGTATGATTTTGCCCAGATGCAGAAAATCCTGACAGTGTGGACTTTTGCAAAATGAACAGAGAAATAAAACCAAAATATTTGAAAGGTGCATGTTATCTACCTAAAACCTGCAGACCACAAATTACTACAGGCAGCCACTGCAAGAGGTTACTATATAAAGCCTTGTTTCCCCTATAAAGCCCTCTAGTCTGTAGCACTGTTCTAACACAGGCAGAGGTAAAAAACAGTTTCATGAGTCACATTCCCTGTCACATTCCAAATCTGCTCCAAAGGAAACTGAAACTCCAGGGATGTCTGAAGATGGACAGGCCTTTCCTCAGGCTAGTGAAAGCAAACAAACAAAATTTGACTTAGGAATGGCACACCATGATCCAATAAACCAAGAATATAAAAGGAAATAAATTAAAAAGGAAAAAAGGACAAAACAATAGAAAGATTAAGACTGCAAATAGATATTATTTTGACTTGTAAATGGAAGAGAAAAAAGCAGCGAGATTATCAACATAAAGAAGAGTCACAGAATGTCACATAGAGCACATACTAATAATTTTAATCTTTTAAAAAGTATTTCTACAATCACTCTAGCTACCATAATACTTATAATCTAGAGAATTCTGTTAGGACACATTAAACATATCACTGATCAGAAGCAACTTTTGTTCTTGGGCCCTTCCTCCTTCTTGGAGTAGCAAATAAAAATGGAATTGACAAATACTTCAAACAAGTTCATCATAAAATAGCTTCATTAACATTTGCATCTTAAATAATGTAAGTGTGTATTTATTATTATAAAATTAATTTAAAAACACCTGGTTCTAAATTGTAGCTTGAATAGTTAAGATTTTACAAATGGACAAGTAGCAGCTCTGAAGATAACTATTAACAATCTTCTACAAAATAGTGAGAACAGATTTTTTTGAACAAAGGTCACCTAATATTATAAAATATATTTTAAATATATTCTATTGATATATATACATAAATAGCTACTTGTACTTTATAAAAACAAGTAGTATTAAAGGTTTGCTGTCATAGAACTAGTAGAAAACCATGGCACTAGTGTTTCATTATAACTGCAAACTTTACACAAAAAGAGACTTTAAGAAACAAAACTAAACATCAACTCTAAACTAAAGATTTCCTACCTGAAATCAAGCAGAAACTACATCTATGACACTGTTTACATTCCCAAGACTTAAAAATCTACCAGCTGGTGTCTAGGCAGTTCAGTCACTCTTCTCCTGTACACCTGGATTTCCACCCAGCTGCACAGATCTGTGTTAAGCATTACTTAACTTGACATCTGATGTTCTTTGCAGATGTATCTGGTTAGGGTACTCGGCAATCAGGTCCTTAATTATAGGAAGATGCTGGGGGAAACAGTTTATTTTATGTTTTTAGACTTCAAAGCTTTTGAAGGCTGTAAAACTTAGTAAGGTTTGTGATGCTGTAGAAATCTAGGTAGCTTGGGTTTAATTACAAGTATAAGTACTGTAGTTTGCATTTGTTTCTGTATTTGGTAAGAACAGCTCTGGATTACATGCAAATAATGTTTCTAGGTAATGTTTCTAGGTAAGAGCAAATGGATTTGTACAGCAAAGAAGCCTTGTTCTTGCCATGTAGTATGTGGAAAGTGCTTTTTCTGTAGAAAAAGAATATCCTTTGCACAAAACATTTCAATACCTGTTGTGCTACAGGATGTGGTGAATAACTGCAAATAGTTTAATCATTGCTTACATCTCAGAGCAGGCTGCAGAAGTAATTAAACATTTTTAAAATATATCAGCTACAATGGTTTTGAAAAGTAATACAGAAAATTTCTGTTTCAACTTTTTATACTTTAGACCTTCCTTAGAAAACACATATCCTAGAACTTTTATGTTGTTCAGCAATGTTAACATAGTTCTGACCACTGAAAAAAATCTTGTTAGATATCTAATTTTCTGCTAGTAGAACTAGCAAGCTGGGTATTGAATTTTGAGGAAACATGGTCCTTGAAATTTTGCTGCTTGCTTCTTCTGGGATTCTACCCTGAAATGCCAGTAGTATGTCCTGTCAAAGTTTACTTATTTTAATCTTGTAGAACAAAGCTAGTTTGGTCAAGTTTTGTCATTCCAGTCCCAATAATTACAGATTCACTTTCTATGAGGTACAGCTATGAATACCCAAGAAACTTAATATTTCAGAGGTTTTTACCAACCTTTCATATATAATCTTGTCCTTACACTAAATTTGATGGTTTGTTTATAATAACATATTGCTTTGATATCCTTATAAGAAGGCTAGCAGATTAAGGCAGCATTCTAGCTCCAACTTAAATAGGTTGAGGATTTTGGGAAGTTCAGCTGGATAAAAGCTTTGAAAAGGCAAAAAAGCCAGTTATAAAGATTATGGGGTTCATTAAATAAATGGGATGCAGGGGAAAAAAACAAACCAAACCAAAACGCACTAAACAGTCAGAAATATCTAAGTACTTTCTTTTGAAGGCCTGTTGCTCTGCTGTCGATCATTTGGATGAACTCATGGCCACCAGTACTTGATTCTGCCTAAATGTCAGCTGTGCTTATTACTAGGACACCTTATTACTGGACACCTTGGGTGCTGGGAAAAATAAAAATTTAGTCAGTCTTTTCTTGTCACCCTTAAACTATTGTTATTTCACCATGCCTTCAGGAACTGTGCTTTCTAGTTATTTTATTACCAGCTGAGACAAAAAGTAAAATCCCATTTACTCTACTTTTACTTGTAGTGTTCCAAAAATATTATTTGCAGTGGCTATGTTATTGAAACTGGCTATTTTTCTGGGGAAAATCAGAACAACTGAAGCCTTGTTTCTGCAGATTTTATTGTTTTGTGCAAATGTACAGGCTGCGGTTTGTGCCCCTATCTGCACCTCCTATTCAAGGTGTTTTGCATGTCCTAAGTGGCTGGCTTTTATGCCTCGCAGATCAGGAAACTCTTCAGCTTTTTCTCTAGCCCTTGTTTTGATAATCACATTCCTATCTTCTATCTATTCAGCAGTTTTCACAAAATGTTTCATCTCTTTTGCATATTTTTCCCCTGGTCAGTTTCTTCAGAACACAGCAGGTGTTTAAATCTTTTCAATCCATATGATTATGCTCCAAAGACTTTTTTCAAAGGTGTTACAAATCAGAAATTCAGTGTAATGAAAGTTATCAAATTACAGTGCTCCAGAAATCTATGTTAGCAAATAAAAGAATGGTCAATTCGTACTGCAGCAGTGGTGCTTTTTTTGTTTGTTTGTTTGTTTTTTGGTTGGTTGGGTTTTTAACCGTATAAAAATCAAATTCACCGTAATGCTCCTGAAAGTGGCACAAACAGCAGCTCTTCCTAAGTTGCTCTGCAGTACATCATCAGTATTAAATCAACTTGTCTTTCTCTACTGCAGTGTACTAGCAGTTTGCTAGATACTGAGGATACACCTTACTCCCTTTCAGCTTCAGAAAGGGGGTAAGCGATGTGTGCAGGTGATATGCAACAGTTTAGAAGTACCTATTAGAGCCCAGATTGCACTATAGCTTTTCCTGCACGGTTTTTTTCTCTTCTAAAGGAAATAAGGCCCTCCTTTCCCCAAGATCCACAGGCAGGACTTTAGAGTCTCATCCAAACAGCACGCAAGGACTTGCTTTTGTCCTGACACGGTGAGCACTCTCTTAGCGACCGAATGAGTCTTGGTTTATGTGCCACGGGCCCTGGGACAACCCCGCCCGCCAGAGCCCGCGCTGTGTGCGAGTGCCCCCCGCAGCCACGGCTGCGCCACGACAGGAAGGGTAGCGGGGCAGAATTCTATCGCCTTCCAAAAAGAATCGGTTTTGGTGTTCAGCTGTTGTGCTCTCCCTCTCTTGCAGATCCACAATGAAATGGAGACTGAAGAAGAAATGTATTTTTAGTGAGAACTTCGGAACAATAATTTTTTGTTAGGAAGTAAGATTTTTTCTTTATACACAAATCTGTGTTCTGTTGTCACAAGAACTATGAGTAGTTATTAAATACGAGTTCAAGGGTGGACCAAGAAAGTGTATTAAGATTGACCGCCAAGGAACTTTGCCTAGAGATTGAGAAGTTGAAATGAAGCACATTTGCTGTGATGCAGACAATGAACATAGCACAATTATGAGTTTCAAAAAGGGAAATAATCCAAAAGTTACAAAATAATGGGTACTGATGAGATTGTTTAAAAGAATGCTTGATTTTAAAATCATCTACTGTTATGTCAGCAGTGCTTCTTGTGACTCATTCTGCTCTGTGATTCCATTTGCCTTCTCAGTTAATGATTCTGCAAGTGTTCAGAATTCAGAAAAGCTGAGTTTACATTAAAATTTAAAGAACATAAAGCTTTTTTTTTTAGATTATAAACACCTTCATACTAGCAGTCCCTGAGATGACTACAACAATGATATAAAAGACAAAAAAAAACCACACAAAAAAAGCAAAAAAGCTCCATATCTTGTACACAGCTTCCTTCCAGTGATATTTATGTTCGGTTTGGGAGTATTATCACTGAAGTAAAGACTGATGTTCTGCCAGATAAAGAGAGAACAACAGCATACTGAAGCATTACAATAGTGCATCTTTGATGTAGCCTCATTGTTGTTGTCAAACTCACTTAAATTGTCCATTCTGTATTTCATAAATCAGCCAGTTCTAATTGGTTCTGAACAGACCTGTGTTTGTACAATAGCAGATAATACAAAGTATGTCAGTCTGATGGCACCAGCACATTTTTTTTTCCTATGTTATCAAAGTAAATGTCTGTTGACCTTACACTCTATGTAGGGGATGTTTAGTAATTCTGTTTTTACAGATTCTCCATGCCTATGTGCTGCCTCTTCTAAGATAATTTTCACCCCACAATACAGATTTTTAACTCAGTAGGACTGCAACATATAATTTAAAGCACAATAGACTGGCAGTAACAGACTACTTGGAAAACCAGGTTCTTTTGAGATATTATGTATTACGGTGAATTCCCACCTATATGAAAGACAGTTAAGGGCTTTTTTTCTCCTAGTTGCATTACCTATGGATACAAGTTGTCAGAACTTTCTTCCTGTGTCATCCATTGGGATAAAGATGGGGGAATGGGTGCGATTCACCTCACCTATTATAACAAGCTAAAAATGAAGTGTTTAGTCTGAAGTATTTGTTCTTGTCAAGGTTCTACTTGTCAGTGTACCAGACAGGTGAGTTTGTAGGTGTGCTTCTCTGGTGACTGCAGCTGAAGTCTAGGGTGACTTGGTCAGGTTAAATACCAAACAGATGGGTAAAATTAAATGAAAAGGTTTCAGTACTAATGAATAGTGGTGGTTCTTTTTCCTTAAGGATGGCCCCTCTGTCTCTTGCTAGTATTCTATTTTACAACTCAAAAGTTCTAAAATGTTAACAGTAACAGTATGTTAGCTGTCATATTACCTAACCCAACAACAACAGGATTACTAGATGTTAACAGCTTGTACTGTCCTAGTGTCCACATCAGTACCTTGGGTAGGCTACAGTATCTTAGTCTGGAGGAAAAGAAAGCTAAGAGAAGACACACAATAGGAGGATTCCCTGGCTGTCATAACTGTGACTTTACAATTCCTGTTTCCTGCTTCATGAAGGAGAACAAACAACTGGAAGGCTGTTGCACCGATAATGGTGATTCTTTTCTCTTTTTTTCCAGAAGATATTAAAAAAATGAAAATAAACAAAACAACTATTAATGACATGACATGGCTTTCATATTGCTTGACAGGTACTACAGTTTAGGCATTACAATTATATTTTTGGGTTAAGCTTCCTGAGCTTTTGGCAAATCCTTTGTTTAGCATATTCAGATCTGCAGCCTGTCTTGGTTCAGAAAACTAGGTGGCTTCGGCTTGTAGGACAGCCTGAACTTGAATATGTAACAAATGTACCCAATGTGCTGATGCAGCTTTTTCCAGTTTGTATACAAGAATAACTGAACACGCTTTATCTCTACAAATGGTCTTTTGACGCTCTGAAAATGTCAGTGTCTCAGTATTTATCTTATCTGGGATATATTTTCACTGAAAACTCAGAGAAGGGTAAAGGTAATGCTGACGTCCTCAACAATCACAAAAAAAGACTCTGGAGATATTTTCTAGAAAGTAACTTTTCACCTTGGAGTGAAAGCATATACGTATAACTATAACATGACTTTTCAAGACTATATTTTAAACATTTTATTGACAAAGATCTGAAATCTTCAAAGCAACAGATCTGTTTATTCCCTTTGAAAACCTTTACCAAAATGTTCAGACTTCAAAAAAATACATTAAATACTGATTTCAAGGGACAATCTGTACAAATTACAAAACATATATAGCCACAATGCCTATACATGCGACTACCTGCAAATATTAGGAATTTCAGTGTTGAAAGACTCACAGCAAATATATGAAGAACTTTAAAGCACATCAAGTGTTCTAGGAAATTAATGTCTAAGATTCTTTAAGGAAATGTTGAGAACTTTCAAATAACTACATATTCTTCAGATGTAACTTAAAAATCTTACAGGAAGTACTGAAGGGAGAAGTACAAATTCTATCCTGTTTGAGCAGGACTTTTTGGACGAAAGCAGTGGAAACTATTATGAGTTATTCAGCCCCCACTGATACTTTGAATGTAGCTTTTATAACTCTTTTAAACACGTTAATACAGAAATTAAAGCAGACAATATTACACAGCTGTTACTTTTATGTTTTGCCATCAAACAAAACTAAATGCACATAAATTTCACTCTGAAGTATGAAAAGACGTTTTGAAATGGAGACCATCTTAATGTCTTCTGGAAATGTGTAACACAATATTTTGCTAGATTTAGATTATCTCATAGTATAGACTATCCCAAATCCCAGTATTATAGGGTTTGAAGGCACTGCGATTAATTGGCAGTAATACCTGTATCAGCTGCCTAGTACATGCCCTTCAGGGGCAAATTGTGAATTCTTTCACATAGATTAATAAGGTAAGAATCACACAGAATGTTGTTAGAATCAATTCTGTTTCTAATTTTCCTATGTAGCTCTTGTATCCAGTAGAACTTACTTTCCCAAACCAAGGAAACAGTCTAAGAGAACTGAAAAGATCAGAACATAGAAAGACAAACCTCTTTTAGGGCACAGCACTCCAAGGTCCAACCAGGTGTTCCAGGAGAAACTCACCAATAGTGCTCTGAGTCTAATGCTCTCAGGGCTGAGCAGCCTGAATCAGTGCTACTGCTCCAAAAGTGGCCTCCCCTCTGGCTTCCTCAGGTGTGAGCTTTATTGGCCCCCTAATCCTGCTCATGCGCAGTAGGGGCCCACCCTAATCAGGCACAGGTGGGCTTAACACAAGCTCATGCCCACTACCTGGCAATTAGTGCCACCTGGTTGCCTCATTTCACTACATCAGAATCTGTTATTTCATGTGCTTCCTAACCACAGTGTGATCCACTGTTCTTAAGTGATTACCTCTAAGAAGATATAGTGTGATACCTGTTCTTAGGTATCTTCCACAATCAGAAGATGATGATACCCAGTGACTTGGTTAAAGTGCACGCTCTTACCTGACATCAGGGACTGGGTTGCCAACAACTCTGCACTCCAGAAGTACTTTGTTTCCTTCAGCAATTTCCTGGCTCCGTAGCTTCTGAGTGAATTGAGGTGGTGAAGACTGATTGTCTTCCATGTTGATGAAGGGCTGGCAAAGGACCATTTCACTCTCATTGATCCTCTTCCTTTCAGTAAAGTGTTCTCCATTCAGGTTAACCCCAGGTAATTTTGCTTCAGGCTCAGTCTCTTGATGTGGCTTGTCAAGCTCCTGGTTCACTGAGTTGCTTATAGCTGGTTGTTTCTTTTTAGGAGACAGGTATCCACTGTCTGGAGAAGAAGACTCCCCATCAGGACTTCTGCCTCTTGTCTCCGCTGCCTGTCTAAACAGAGATGACAGTTCCTCTATAAGTGTGGCAGCTTTGTCACACAGCTTGTTCCTGAAAGGAATTTCTTCCTGGGATGCCAACTCAGGCTTTGGGCTTGTCTTAGGCATACCTGGACCATTTTTCTCCAAATGTCTCAGGCTTCTAATAAAGCTGGGACTAGCAGTTAGCAAAGGTGAGGTGCTTGCTTGCCTCCTGGAAACTGTGGCAAAACTACTTGCTGTTTGAAGTGTGGTAGATTGCTCTTTCTGATTCCCTGGAAGAATCTGACTTGAAGCAGATGAAGCCAAGGTGCTTGCTTGAGCTGTTTGTAAATCATCTTGCTCACACAGTTTGGTATCCCCAAAAGAAGGATTTTCTGATGTGCAAGAACAAGAGTTGTTGAAATAATGAGTAAAGTCCTGTGCTGCCCTCTGTTCCTCCTTCATGGAGCTGGCAATGGCTTCCCAAGCTATGTCAAGGCTCTTACGTATCTCCTCCTGGGTAAGGAAGGCAGAAAGTTCATTTGAAAGCTCCTTGTTCTCTATGTCTGATAGTGAATCATAGAAAAAGTCATGATAGGAAGAAGCTTCTGACATATTTTCAGGATATCCCTTATTGGTGCTTCTCTCGGTACAGTAAGCCTCCTTCAGCATTAAAGAAAGAGGCAATGCCTGGCCACAGCTTCTGTCTTGCATTCTGGAAAAGACAAACAGAATTCCTTAACAAAAAAACAACTTGTCAATAAGAAAACTTCTATTGTGTCATGGGTCCCATGAACTACATACAAACTAGGAGAAGAGCAGAACCCAACAAAGCATGGATTACATGTAAAGCTTGTTCTCTGTTAGAATGGGCCAGGGCTGCAAGTTGTATGGATAGAAGCGAGTGCAGTTAAGAGCCATTGTTCTCACACATCTGTATGTATCTGCATTTCAGAAAAATTGAGACATCCTTTGCCTGTGCAGTGCCTAACACAAGCTCAATTTCATTGGACCATTATGAGTAATTTGTTATTTCACATCTGAGTTGTTATTTCATATTAATACTATTACATTTCACTTTTTCTGGTTTTAGGCTTGTGGTGATTTGGGGAATATATTTCCTTTTTTATTTCCTAAAACACTGCCTTCCAGACACTAAACCACCAAATTCCAAGAGCAAAACACAGTTCTAGTTGAAACCATTATGGGAATCTATACAAGGATGTTTGGATTAGAAATTACAAGTTATACTTTCTTTACTATTATTTCTCTAATACTATTTCACTTCTTGTGTTAACATTCAATTTAGTAGCTCTTTTCTCAACACTGATAAGTGAAATATTAAACTACCACATGCTAAAAGTAAAACACTAAAGAAATAGATTTCACAACCTCTGTATCATCCTGCACCACATGAATTTATAATATATATTAGGTACCAGTTTCATAAAATACAGAACCATCTATACATCTCCCACTTTCCTGTATAATTTTAGAATGAATATGAGACTTCTCTGCCTCTGTAAAGCCAGGAAGAAACAAGACATCAGGGAAACTGCTCTTTTCCCAAGGGAAGGATGTGCATGAAACTCAACTCTCCTTATTGAAATTTATGTATTCTGCTGGTCACTAGATTGGGGGTGATCTGATCTCAAAAGTAATTCCTGCTTCTGTGAAGCTTTTAATTACATTGAACATGGGTGGTTTTAATTGCCTCTGAAGTTATCTTATTTTGATAATTTCTGTGAGACTAATTCTTCACATTTTTTTTTTAATTATTTCTCTTAATGATCAGAAGTATTTCTCCATTGATAGGTGGTTTGACAGATATGAGATGAACTCGGATGTATTTTACATCAGCTTGTGCAAGCTCCAATTACCTCTAGTCACTTCACAAGGGCTTACCCAGCATGAAGTCATTAACTGACTGATAGATTATTGTAATTCTTGGCCTGGCATATGCATCTCTTGATATGCCTTGTTGTCTTGCCAACAGATTACAAATCAACACAGAAAAGAGAAGTATAAGGGAACAAAAGCATTTTTTAATTTGATTTTGAGAATACAGTGATAGGCTTATACTTTGCTGGAATTACATCTGTCTTTCCTTTTACCTTTGTTTATGCTCCAACACATTTAGCAGCCATGCCAAACTCTTGTCAACAATATCTAAAAAAGTATATACAGTATAACTGACTACCACATAGCAGCTTTAAATAATGAATCTGAGAAGCCAAGCAAACAGTTGGTCTAGAGGGTCAGCTGTTAAGGCATCAACTGGATGAATGCCAGGAACCAAGGGTTAACACTGGAGAGTTTCTGCTTACTTAATCTTAGTTATTTTTAAATATTTGTTATTTAAATGTATAATACATGCTAGCTTGCTATTTAGATAACACGTAAATATCCATGTTTCAATTGATATCTTTATTTAAATCTGACTAATAATGGTTCCTAGTTTGCTCACATCTTGAAGTGATACATTACATACTCAGATAAACTTCTCTGACTTCCAAACCAAACTGCTCTGCTGTTTCAATAGGGTACGGGTTGGAGGAAAATTTAACCTACTGCTGGCCTCCCAACACAATGAATAAAATGAATGTGTTATAAATAAACATATCTCCTCCTAATCCTTTGTTTTATACTGTTTTGTCACTCATTAGAGAAATATAATGGTTGCAATATGTCATAATTTTTAAAGCCCATTGTCTAAGTTTAGGTAAATCAATCCGTAGCAGGTGTTTACATAAAGGTGATGAATTCAAACGTGCAAGTTATTGGCAATTTCTAATGCTGATAAGTCTGCTTGGTGAGGAAGGCCTGGTGCCTAAAAATGGATCTAAATGCCTAGCTTTAGACAGCTGGATGGAAGATTCTAGTATATATATATATAAAAATTTAAGCCACACTGTAATAAACAAAAAGCCACTGTTCCTTTAGAGCAACTTGTAAGCATAGCAAACTGGATGTGAACCATCCTTAAACTGAACAAGTAGCATATAAGATAATAATTAGAAATTTTTAATGCTATTTCTAGTGTCTGCAAGTTAGATTACAATGCATTTATAACAGTTTTCATCTTCCTTACTCACTAGGTAACCAGCAAAGCCAGATACTATAGCGTTTAAAGACACAGACATAAAATACAATTTTGTATGTAGAACAGCATTAAACTATACTTAGAGCCGTATTGTGTATAAACTATTTATGGGGTCCTATTTGCTACATTTACAGATTGTTCACAGTTAAACATGCAATATTTAACATTATGCTGTTTAAATATTTACGCAGAAAATAATTAGATGCTCTAAAGAATAATTTGGTAAATAGTAAATTGAAAATGTACTGCATTACAGTAATCTTGTAACATTTGAATAATTACTCGAATTAATGTATTCAAGAGATAAAATTGAAACATATAAAATCAAAGAACTCATTTCAAGAAAAGTACAAGCATCCTGAATTTGTGGAACCTGTCCAATGAATTATTATTAATTAAAAAAAATATGACCCAAAGCCAGTCTATTCAAAGGAATAATATGAAAGAAGAAATGTATTTGTGAAATTTAAGCAAAAACCACACATATTTTTCCTCTGAATTTTAAAATCTTGCAGAATTACTCCCCAAAGTATAATGATTAAATTTAACAGAAAATATAAAACCAACCTTACACTGAGCAGGCAAATATGAAGAGTCTCAAATATAGTTAACCGGTCAAGTTGCTTTTTTCCTTCTTTATGAAAGTAGGCTTGAAATTACTCCAGCTATGGACTGAAGGTTGCTTGGTCCTCAGTAAGCATCAAGAAGACTGTGGTCTGCGGGTTACGTCTGCCCTCTGTGACTGTGTAATTCTTACCCCACGCATCTATATTTGGTAACTGAACTCATGTTTCAGCAGACCGCTGCTATCTGGAATTCCAGTAGAAGCAGTGTTAGGCCTGGAAATGGCAGAAAGTTCTGTGCACTTACTACTCAGAGATTTAGAGAACCTGATCATTTAAACAATCAGTATCTGGTGTATTTAACACTGTATTTTAAGCTGTTTTGAAATATTATTCTGGAATTTTAGGACATGAGTTTTGCTCAGTACTAAAGGGCCTACATCCACAAGTCAAAGGAAACACAGTGTGTGAAAGCTAATTTTTGAAAAATGGTTCCTTTCTACAGCAGTTTTTCTTAATGTATTATTAAACAAGATTAACTATTTTTATGTCACTATAAAATAATTGGCTTTTTAAACTAAAAGTAGTTTCAAACTACTAGCTTCCTTTTGTACCTTAAAATTTTCCAGAAAAAGAAAAATATATATAGAATAATTTAAGTTAGAAAAGACCCTTAATATTTTTAGTTTTTAACACAAATAATACATCTTTTTGTAATAATAGATAATTTTAAATCTATGATCATATAATAGACAATAAACATGACTTCGCCTACTGAATTTTCACATTTCAAAATAAATTATTCTATAATCACAAAAGAAGAATCTCCATCAGAAACGACACATAAAATCCCTGGAAATGCTGAATGTTTTAAAAAGACCTCACAATTCTGACTCTTCTAAGTACATTTAGAACTTCTGTGATAGTTTTGTCTCAAAGAAAATTTTTCTGTCCAAGAGACCTCTTGGGCCTTTTAAAGCACATCCACTTCCTTTGATACAAAATGGAAGAAAGACATATCATGAATACTTTCAACTTCATCTATAGCCTTTATCATGTAACTTCCACAAATAAAAGCAATGTGTGTTTCTTTGAGATAGCAGCCTATCAGGAGTCAAATTCTCTAGAGCAGATAGGAGAAGCTGTAGCTCCAAATAGATGTTATAGACCTGTGTTTCCCTTCTGCCAGTGTCCATTATATCTGCTCTCTAGTTTGAATTCATTCTGTGGGCTGGCACTTGTTCTTAGATCAAGGTCTTCTGGATATTGCCTTGTGGTTTTTACTGAAGTTCATTCCTTGGCAACAATGGAAGTACAGCAGAACCACAATTGTGACAAGTGTGCACAAGAGACATATAGCTCGCTATTAGTCCCAAACCATTTTTATGTGATAACCAAGTACTGGTACCACATATTTTATTTCAGTGGTTAATATCGTATCTTTCTTTTCATCTTCAAACAAGTAATTACTGTCCCCTTATCAGAGTTTCAATATATTAATAGTTGGATTAGGAATGCTTCACAATGTGCACAACCCCCATTCTTATGAACTGGGATCATTACTGTATTGCAATGAAATGAATGAAAGGGATTTTATTTCATTTCATTTTACAGTCATTTTGGTGTGTCAAATAAGAACTGAATCGTCATTCTAAAAATTCCATTCTAAAAACTTAACATAAAAAAGGACCTGGTCATATAAGAGTTAACCACTGCATGCCTAATTTTTAAGCAGTCATCCCCACAGAGTGGGATCCAGGCCCTGTGTCAGGTAACAACACGTTGGAATGGGAGCCAAAAATACCCATCAAATCTTACACACTTAATAGGGTATGGTTTTATACAGCTGTATTAAGCCACGAACAAATTTTCCCAGTGTCATTCTGATAAGATGTAGGGAAAACGTGCAATACTATGCAATGATGTAACAATTTAACTTTAAAAAATGTTTAATTTTGCTTTTAAAAAGATTTGTAGTTACATAGTTACCTAATCTGTTTTTTTTTAATAGAGTGTACTAGAGGTCCCTACCTATCATATATTTATGAAAGTGTCAAACATAGGGAAATAGTCAGACGGTATCGATGGTACTCAAACACCATTTTTCCAAGTCTCTGAAAAGAGTTTCTCTGAGGATTTTCTTAAGTGGAAACTGCAGAGGTGCAATGGAAAAGCTCACCTTCAGTTTTGCTAGCAGTGGTACTGGTACTTGCTCTGGAAGAGATAGGACAGTTTTTTAAACTGTTACAAGACTAGTTCACAGCTTTTCAGAATTATCACAGCTGTGAGTAGTAAAAGAAACTGAAATAGAAACGAAGGCTAATAAACAACCTAGAAAAAAATAATTGTTGCTGTTACTTAAACTGTGGAAGAGACAAGGTCCAAGATCTATAGTATTTAAGGCAACTTGCCTCAGACGGAGAAACCTGTTGATCAACTTTCCTTATCTCTATACTACTAGAACACTTGTAATAACTATTTTCTCTCAAGGTGACATATTTTTTAATATATCACTAAGTACACAGGTAAAAACTGAACTCACAGACAAATTTTCACTTTCTTGCTGTGTGTCTTCAATATCAGTGAAAATCTCAAAGGAATTTTGTTAGGAATTCTCACCCCTTTGCACTTCTGCACCTGGGGCTGTAAAGAACACATGCCCTTACATGATTTATAGCTCTCAGTTGAAAAAACAGAGCAAAGCTATTCAGTCCCTGCCAGTAAACACCATAAAGGTGTTCCAGGCCACACTGCCTGAGAGTGGGCAGTGGGCAAGGGCACTGCTGCCAGATGGCATCCCCTTTGCTTTCTGCTAGGCTCCACCTTCATCACACAACCCAGAGGTTCAGCACAGGGTTCCGTGCTTCCGCCATTTTGCAGCCCATCCACTCAAAGTACGTGCTCAGCAACCCAGCGAGAGACACTGAGGGAGATGGGCAGGAGGGGAGTCCACACTGTTCTCAGAAGGGCAGGAGGGGGTCTCAGTGTCAAAGGAGAAGAGGGGCATGTTGGTGCTGGAGGTGAGGAGGCCTGGGAGGAGCTGGTGAGAACCCTGCAGCCCCTCCTGGTGCTGGGGAGGGGATGGCAGGGGGGCAATGGCTGCCAGACTCCACCGCCCCCTTCGGCTGCAGTGAGCAGGAGGGAGGGGGTTGTGGGACCACAGGTCAAGTCCAGCTGTCAGGGAGGCCCCGTGCTGTTGGAACAATTCTCATCCACATTCCTCCTCAGAACAGAAAGCATGCACCTAATTTACAGGTGCTGATATTTCTGTAATAGAAGTCCTTCAAAAGTCCATGTAGACAAGGCTCACATCTGTGTAGAAGGCTTAGAGGAGGCCTTTTCACTGCCCTATTCTGTTAAAATTTTTAATGTACATTATGTAATAGTATTTGCAAAGCCAAGCCATGAAAGGTCAAGAAATGAGGTGTCAACAAACTGGAATTTACGGTCTCCTGTGGTTTAAGTAGAAAGTCCATTCCGGGTTGTAGCACTTGGGAGTGCATACAAGTAAGAATTTAAGCATGTTAAAGAATGAAAAACCCCAAGAAATCAATTTCCTATTGAATTAGGAAAGGTGGTGAAAGAGTGAAAGTTACAGGAGACAGTCCTGATGCAATCTCACAGTGACAGAGAAATCAAGTGTAAAATTTGTCACTGTAGCAAATGGCAATATAGTTTAGATTGGATAGTCTAGCATGGCGAGACTTCAAATATGACGAAGTTAAGAAATCTATGCACCTTTTTCATGTAGTCCTATATAATTTTCTAAGGAAAGAAGTGAAAAATATTATAACTAAAACACTCCAGTGGAAAATCTGTGTCATAAAAGCAACATTCACTTAAACAGACTGATACCTCATGTACTGTTTGAAAGAAGGAAAGCAAAGCATAAGTGTTAAGCAGTTAATATAAGTGTCCTGACTGTGCAAAGCAGAACTAACATTAGCCCGGTTCTTGAAATTAAGAGTTTTCCTTTGAGGAGCTCACATTCAAGGTCTTAGAGGTAATTTTTTCTACTTCCCTTTAGCTGATTTTTGTCCTGTGTTAGTTATATTCTTGTGGCTTTACCATTTCTTTTATTTTGTAAATTAATTACACTTGTTATCACTCCCTGTACCATATCTAAAAATTTATCCCTCCCTCTGTATCCTGTGTAATATGGAACTCCTGCTTTAAATACATGCTTCAGTCCCACTCTCATTAGCTTTTATCTGTATACCTCTGTGAAAAATATACTTTAAGTCAATCTGACGGGCTTTTTATAAAAACAGTTTGTACTTATGAGTATCACAAAACTCTCCTCTGGGCAGTGAGAAAAATTCTTTATAGTCCCACATGAAATCTTTTATCTTGAGTGTACTGAGCCTTTGTCAATGCAGCTCTGTTAGACTTTTCTGTTTGTAAGGAAAATGATCTCCATTAGATTAATTTTATCTGCAAGTCCACAGTGTGTATTTTACAGGTTTATATTCACAACCAGTCATGTGCTCAGGCTCCTTCTTAGCATGTGAAATGTATTTATTCTGAGCAGGCAGAGACAATGCTGAAGTTCAATTACAGGTTGATCTTTCTGTACAAAGGGATTAACTTTGTAAAAGGAATGTGTCTCAACATACTGAAATTATAATCTCTAGGAAAAGAAATATTTAGTTCTCTTTATCCTTTTATCATAATACAGCTTTACATTACTTTACCTTTTAAACAGCTATGGCAACCTGTCTTTAGATTATGCCACTTGTATTCCTGTGGTCTTTAGGTAGGCTCAGCCTGCCACCTGAAAGCATGTCTGGTGCGTAAGATAAAAACAGACAGCTGTGTATTGCTGCCAGACGTCATAGTGCTAAACAAAGACAAATGTGAAAGAACGTGACATCCATACTTCCGGAAAGAGGAATGAATCATGAAGGGGGAACACTGAACAGCTGGTTACTTCTGGTATTAGTTTCACACATGTAAAAAAAAAAAAAAGTTAAAACACAGCTGTCTATATAGAATTAACTGCTGAGAGATTTGTCAGTCACTAGCTTCTCTTAGGAAGACACTTATCTTGGGAGTATTTTTGGAAAGAGTTTCCATGGAGCTGGAGAGACTTCAGGCCTTTAGCTTTTTTCTGATTGGCCAACAGACAGGTGCTGAAAAAGGTGGTGGCAGAAATATTACAGACATGATGAATGTTCAAGCAACGGGAGCTTACTTTTTGTTTTATGATAGGCTTTATCATATAAAAACACAACACAGTTTTTCCTTTCTTTCTTTCTGATGTGAAATGAAAAGAAGCACAAAAAGCACCAAATAATGTTGGTTGAAAGTACAACAACCTCTGTTTACAGTTTGGGAGTGGTGTGTTCTACTATAGCACGTGTTCAATGGCTTGAAACTAAAACCTCATATTTTTTTCTTCCAGGTTCTGTATATTTCTTCCAGGCTTTGTATGTTTCTGATTCACAAATACATGTTTAATTTTTAAAGTGGCTATGTCCTTTAAGCAGAAACATATTATGCCATTGTAAATTAATAATTTACTTTTGGACAGTAATCATGTAGCAAGCAAATTATTTTTGAAATCAGGTGCTTTTAGGAATGACATAAAGTAAGCCTCAGACATTGGGACAAAGCAAGATCCTTTCAGTGCCAGTGAAAATTTGTGTGGTGGCACTAAGTAACCTTGTATTTCTTCATTTTGGAGTCAGTTTATAGAGCTACGGTTCCCAAAAAAACAGACGAAATCCTTCCAGGATGCCACTGGTCTTTCAAATAGAAGAATTTGAATTTTGACATATTATTGATCTTTAGTGGTACTACATGGGGGTATAGTCCTGATACTTTGACATTGATGGACCACAAAAATGGAGGTCCAAGATTTTTATGTAAAACAACCTGTTAAACATATTCTTTATTTAGGCAGGACCAAGCTTTTTAATATTCTTAAGCAGCGGTAATTTCAGGCGAGGCGACAGAGGGGTGGAATGGTGGAATAAAATTGTGTCAAGTTGTGTGAAAATATACTCCAGATATACATGATATGTTCTACTCACTGTCAGACATAAAAAAATGGGTGGTAAGTTATACACACCTTGTTTCCTGTTCTGTTTGATACCTTGGTTAGAATCAAGATAAAGAGGCAGTATGCAGTCACCTGCAGGTGTGCTTTTTATATGGTTTAAATTCTACAGTATCAGATGTGCAGTTTGTGTTGGATACTTCCAAATTAAAAAAGGAATGGGTTAGTCTAAATTTGTGTATTTCATAGCTGTTGAATGAGATGCCATATGAGTATTAGTGATACTTTATACAGCAACTTCTCCGTCCTTACATGAAGATGGTGGTATTAGTTTAGAAAAGGGAGCCAGACTGGTTGTTTGGTGAGCTAATGAACTCTGTCTTCAAAAGCTGAAATCTTACAGATATTCATGCAAAATGTTTGACCTGTCAGAGAAAGAATGTGGATCTGGGAAGAAGCAGGCCTGAAGAGCCAAGACAATCACCCTTTAATGATGATGCAAATATGCGTGTGAAAGTTAAGAACGGTCAATGAGACAGGTGAGGCAATGAGACAATGATTCACCCAATGGATTGCTAGAAACACCACTTTCAGACTGTTTAGAATAAGATTTCTGGTTTTGCCACCAAAACTTGACAGGATCCAAAGAACCTGCAGATGAAAGACAGGAGACTTTTGGGATGCTTTCACAAAAGGCTCTGAAATTCTAAGATACTACGTAAGCAATCTAAGAGATATATTATTTGCTTGAAAATTGGGCAAGGGCAAAACCTTGTTATAACCCACAGAACCTAGATAATAAATCTCTTATGGAAAAAATTTTTGCAATAGCATTAACTGTATTGTTGCACAAGTGGTACAGACAGAAATAGAGGTAGGTCTGATGTGAAAAATTAGGATCCAACAGAATCAATCAATCTGGATTTTACTTGAGATAACAAGAGGGAAGGAAGATCTTGCTCTAAACAAACCAAAAAAAAGCTCAATTTACCTCATTGCCACCCTCAAATCCTAAAATAGTCCAAACTGGAGAGTTAGAAAGTTTACATTAATCGGAACAGTTTTAAAGCAGGAACTAGATATATTTTACACCATACCCATATACGTCATACTCAATATGAATTTGAGGCATCACGAGGGCCAAGACACGCTTCCAGCTTCCCTGGTGTTAACTAACCAGGTAGCTTTTGCCAAGTGCTTGTCCCAGTTTTTAAAAGTTCCACCACCCATTGCCTTTAAGGTAGTTTTTAACAGTCAATTTTACCTTTCAATTCTAACTGAGGCTGGTGCATGATAGGGGATATGGTATATCCACTCAATACCTTATTTCTTTGGCCCAGTTATTTATAAGACTATTTTTGAAATGAGTTCCATTGTCTGACCCAATTCTTTCTGGTGTACCATGTCTCCACAAGACTTGTTTCTCTAGGCCCAGAATAGTGTTCCGGGCTGTGGCATGAGGCACAGGATATGTTTCCAGCCATCCTGTACTTGCCTCCACCATTGTAAGCACATAGCGCTTACCCTGGCAGGTTTGAGGCAGTGTGATGTAATCGACTTGCCAGGGGCCTCCCCATACCTATATTTTGACCATCTCCCTTCATACCACAGAGGTTTCAACCTTTTAGCTTGCTTAATTGCAGCACATATGTCACAATCGTGGATAATCTGCGCAATAACATCCAAAGATAAATCCACCCCTCGGTCACGAGCCCATCGATATGTTCCATCCCTGCTTGGGATGGAACGCATCCTGAAGCATTGTGGGCCCATTTGGCTAAAAACAGCTCACCTTTATGGTCGCGGTCCAGATCTATTTGGAACACTTGAGGAGCCTCATCTGCTTGTTCGTTGTTTTGATATTCCTCAGTAGCTCGATACGAAGGTACGTGGACATCTACGTGATGCACTTTTACATCAAGTTTCTCTAACCTAGCAGCAATGTCTTTCCACAGTTCAGCAGCCCAGATAGGTTTATCTCTACTTTGCCAGTTGTTTTGTTTTCACTGCTTTAACCAACCCCATAAGGCATTTGCTACCATCCATGAGTCAGTATAGAGATAAAGTCTCGGCCACTTTACTTGTTCAGCAATGTCCAAAGCCAATTGGATGGATTTGACCTCTGCAAATTGACTTGATTCACCATCTCCTTCATCTGTTTTTGCAACTAGTCGTGTAGGATTCCATACAGCAGCTTTCCACCTTCGATGGCCTCCTACCAGACGACAGGATCCATCAGTGAAAAGAGCATATTGTTTCTCATTCTCTGGTAGTTGGTCATATGGTAGGGTTTCTTCAGCCCATTTTACCACTTTTTCTGGTGGCATTCCATAATAAATTCAGCACTGAGTAGCACCTCATTAACACAGTGCAAAAAACAAAGAATAAACAGATGTAGTAAAAAAATCTGTAAATTGTTTGCTTTTTTGCAAGGTCTCTGTTCCTTTCAACACTGAGACAATTACTCTAAAATTCCAGATTCATATCATATACACCCAATTGATTTTCCCCATGTTAGGAGTTGTATTTTTTTAAGAAATCAATCACACAGTAGTCTCCTGGATAGCAGCAAAAGGATGCATTGTTGCACTGAACATTTGCTTCTCAGCTAGGACTTAATTTATCATGTTAGGTAGCATTTGAATTAACTTGATTGTAATATATGTTAACACATTTACTGTCAGCTTGCATTTTCCTGCCCTCTTCTACACGGGCTTTGTAGCACTAGGGAGTTATCACATGACACATAATTCTTTAATAGAAAAAATTAATTCCTAGATCTGGGAATTTGAAATTCACCTTCATGCTTAAAATGTTCCATGCTTAGGGTCGATTAATGCATTTAAAGCATCAGTGAGAGAGTTGAATGCATGACTTGTGCATACGGAAGAGTCCACATCTAGAAACCAAGAAATATCCAGTGGCCTTGTCAAACTCATTACTCAGAAGGTCCCACTGGCAATTCAGATCACTTTACTAACAAAGTTCCTCCAGTGTACTTGCACAGTTTTTTGGAGTGACCCAGAGTTAGAAGAATGGAACTTTCTAGCTGTGGATCTAAAGTTGTAAGCTTGACAAAATGGGCATTTAAACAAAACCACAATAGTTATTCAGCAGAGATTTTTTTTTTTTTTTAAGGCTGTCTTCCATTCCCTTGGAATAAATGTTACAAGCTGCCCCCTGCTTTATTTGAACAAATATGATTGTCAAGGAAGGAGACAGCCACTCAATACTTATGCACTGGACTTGTATAAGCATGGTTCTTTGGCTGCATTGATGACTGATAACTGGTATGTACTGCTATTTCAAATTAGCTTAACCAGAAGCCTTGTTTGCAATGTGATATTTAAGTACATCTTTTAATTTATAAAGCTTTCTCCTTCCAGAACTTAGGGATGGAGTAAATGTTGAATATGGTTAGACTAGTTTAAAATTTTATTGATAATAAAATTTAAACCACATGGAAGTCTAGTGGCAATGGCTGCAAAGGATTAGCCAGGTATTCACAACAGTACCAAAATGGGAGCCTTGACTTGAATGACGAGTCATTTTGACAAAAAATTGGTGTTATCTCAACCACTCTCGATATTGCTTGTTGCATCCAAAAACAATTATTTTCTGGTACAGGAAGACTGTCATCATGGAAATATGGCTTTCACAGTAACAAAACAAAATTTGCCAGCAGTTCAGTATTGCTCCAGTGCTTCCCCTTTTCCTAATATTTTCAAAGCATTTAGCAAGTTGTCACAGTAATTTAATCACTGTCATTTCAAAAGGGGAAAAAAAACCCAACAAACCACCAAAAACTCCGTACCCAAGCCAGTCAACCACTGTCATATATCATGATGCCTTCATTTTGTAGCTTCTTTCCTCCTGCATCACTTATGCTCTAGCTTTTCCAAAACTGGAGTTTTAATCTTCTTCTTTTACACTCTCTTGCCTGTTTGTTTTAACATAGATCATTAATTTCTCCTTTTAATCTGTTTGTATCTTTATTATTTGCCTAAGCTTTGGACGTGCCTCTGCTACTGTTACCATCTTCTAGAGAACTGCATTGAGACTCCCCAATTCAGGGGCTTTCCTGATCATTTTCATTGTGAAGAAAACTTAACTGAAAAAAACCCCAACAACTTCTGAAGAGCTTGTCAAGCTCTTACATTTGATAGAGCTCCAAACAAATAATTTTTGAGACAGTCACCTTCCTATTAAGTAATTTATAAACTGCACCAGCCTTGTTTCTTCTTCTCAGAAGATAAATTTGATATTTTCTTTCTTCTGCTCTTACCAATTACAGCCCTGTTGTCCTCTTCATTCTTTTAGAGATGCAACTGCTAGTTATGATGCTTTGTCATTTCATCATTATGACTTTTGCCTTTGATGCTTCCTGGCCTCCCATAACCTTGTTCATTAAGTCCATTATTATTATTATGAACTTCTAGCTTGCAGTTCTTAAGCCATTCACACATCCGTTTTATTCCCCACCTCAGCTCAAAAAAACCAAACCACAAGCTCCCTCCCTCTCCCAGCTACTCTACCAAATATCTTCACCTCCATGCTTATAGCCCACAATTTTTTATTTACAGGTAATACCACCTCACTCTGCTCCCTGAGGGTGCTATTGGGAGCATATGTTACCTGCTTTTTTGTAAGCTTTTCAAAGATTGTTGTGAGAACAATCAGAACATACATTCCATGCAGTGTTGTAGTTACTGTAGCAGAGTTTGCCACTAATGCCATTTTATCAAGAGATGAAAAAATATACTATCATATTCTTTGATTCTGTCATGCTGGTCTAGTGAAAGATGTCCCTTCTCATAGCAGAGAGGGAGTTGGACTAGATGATCTTTAAAGATCCCTTCCAGCCCAAACCATTTTGTAATTATATTTTCAACACAATGCTTGTTGTTTTTTTTTTAATTTGGTATGCTTAATTACTAGGGATTGATTTTATTCAGTTGCTGTTCAATTATGTGTCCCTTTTTGTAAAATACAGTGTCTTCATTAGGTGGAGAAAGCTTACACTATTCCTTGTTCAGTTTAGCCAGCATATTTGTCCGAAGTGTAATTTGCTATTTTCGCTTGTGACAAGATAGTTATTCAAACACATTCCCAAGACAATCTTAATAAATTATTGCACTGGTTTGAGCCAGGATAAAGGTAATCTTCTGTCTTGTACTTTTGCTTTCAATTAAGTCTCTTGTAAGTAGCTGCACCTGCTGAAATTAATAGCAAGTTTCTCAGTCAGTGTCTGCTTTTAGGACTGATAATGCTCAATGTTTGTATTTACTGCTAGAGACTGGTGTGCAGAACCAAGGACACTGCTCAGCTCTGAGGAACATTTTGCCCTCCGGAAGGAAAAAAGGAGTAAAGAGGTCACACTCCTCCTTTGGGGAGGAACAGACAAAATTGACCAGAGTATTCCATCCCATACACATCATAGTATAAATCTGAGGGATCACAAGGGTCAAACCCCTTCCTTCCTGCTTCCCCTTCTTTGCTCTCCCTGTTCGCTTCAGCATCCTGGGAGGATTCCATCCGTTCATCTATCTCTGGTCCTGATCCGTGCCAGCCCTTATCTGTGTGTTCCTGCCTCCAGCTCCCGACTGCTGCCAACTCCAGGAGTCCAGCCTGGACTTTCCCAGGGCTGCCCTGCAGCCTTGGTGGTGACGTGGGAGTTACTGGGAGGAAGGGGGGAGAAACATGGTATCAATTTTCCTGCATATTTGTATGTATTTAGTAATTTTTCCTATTTATCATTACTGTTTCATTAAAGTTGTGTAGTTTATTTTCCAACCCACAAGTCTCTCTCCCTTATTCTCTCTCCTTTCTTTATCAGGGAGGGGAATAAATAAAGAGCATCTGTCATTCTGTTTAATTGCCGGGTTAGTGTCAAATCATGACAATTATCTTTCTGAATATTACTCATGAGTCTTTTATGTTTTGTATAATCACAGAAGCATGCGTCCCTATAGCACTAGTAATTATTTTAAGCTCATAGCTCTTCTGACATAATTGTCTTCTGACATATTCTGACATAATGAACTATTATGTCAGTATTTCGAATGTACTCTCTGTGTCCTCTACCAGCCTGCCTGGCAGGCTTTATTGAAACTGAAATTGTTATAGTGCACATATATATGAATTTCTTTCTTTAGGTTACACAAAGGAGATGCTTAGTATGCACTCAGGGATTTTCTAGTCCTCATAAAGTCTATTGGGTATAAGATAGTATCATATTGGGAATGATATACTTGTGCTTTTTAATACACATATATATATTTAATTTTTTAAAACTACTTAAAATGAAACAAAGCTGTCTTTTTTTCTTTTCTTTTCATATATATAAACAGAGTAACACTGAGTGAACTGTGTGATGATGTCCTGGTTTGGGCCAGGATAAAGGTGATTTTCTGTCTTGTACTTTTGCTTTTAGCTAAGTCTCTTGTAAGTAGTTGCACTTGCTGAAATTAACAGCAAGTTTCTCAGACAGTGTCTGCTTCTAGGACTGATAACACTTGATGTTTATAGTTACTGCTAGAGACTGGTGTGCAGAGCCAAGGACACTGCTCAGCTCTGGAGAAAACACAAAGAGGTCCCACCTGCATCCCTCCTTTGGGGAGGAACAGACAAGATAGATGCCAGAATTGACCAAACAGAGTATTCCATCCCATATACATCATCCTCAGTATAAATTTGAGGGATCACGAGGGCCAAGCCAGATTTCCTGATTTCCAGCTTCCGGCTGCCTGCCCTTCCTGCCTTTCCTGCTTCCCTTCCTTCACCCGGCATCCTGGAAGGATCCCGTCTGTTCGTCTGCCTGTGCTCCTGATCCGTGCCAGCCCATATCTGTGTGTTCCTGCCTCCAGTTCCCAACTGCTGCCAACTCCAGGAGTCCAGCCTGGACTTTCTCAGGGCTGCCCTGCAGCCTCGGTGGTGATGTGGGAGTTACTGGGAGGAAGGGGGGAGGAACATGGTATCAATTTTCCTGCATATTTGTATATATTTAGTAATTTTTTTCTATTTATCATTACTGTTTCATTAAAGTTGTGCAGTTTAGTTTCCAACCCATAAGTCTCTCTCCCTTATTCTCTCTCCTTTCTTATCAGGGAGGAGAGAGAGATTAATAGAGAGCGTCTGTTACTCGGTTTAATTGCCGGGCCAGTGTTAAACCGTGACAGATGATCCAAATGATAATGTTCTACTGGCATTTCAGCAACTGTGTGAACACCTAAGACCAGAAACTGAAGTGTATTACCTAAAGGAAAAAAACCCAACAAACCAGTATCAGGACATAGTACACTTACCACACAGATCAGCTGCATTTTTTAGTTAGAAAGTGACTAGCTCTGAGTTATTCCATTTGTTTTATAATAAAGCTTCAGTAACATCCAGTGTTAGTAACACAAAGCTCAATTAAGAGCAACAAGGCTGTGAAGGGACTCCAGCACAAGTCCTATGAGGAAGGGCTGTGGGAGCTGGGGGTGTTTAGTTTGGAGGAGGCCCAGCGGAGACCTCACCACTCTCTCCCAGGCAACTACCAGTAAGACAAGAGGGCATGGACTTAAGCTCTGCCAGGGGAGGTTTAGGTTGGATATTAGGAAGAAATTCTTTAAAGAGAAGGTGATCAGGCATTGGAATGGGCTGCCCAGGGAGGTGGTGGATTGTAGAAAATCCACAGAGGCTTAAGGACGATATGCAGTCACCAATATGGTTAAAGTGAAGTCGTATATTAACAATTCACACTTGCTTTATATAGAGCCCTTGTTTATATAACGATATCTTGCAGGTGGCTATATCTTGGCCACAAATCCTCTTCTCACAGAACTTCTGCTTGCTACATCATTATCCTGTTATTCTTTCCTGCTGCCAGCTCCCTTATCTTTTTCCCATAGCTCATCTTTCAGTAACCTTGCAACTGGACCTCAAGGCCCTTAGCTTACTCTAGCTAAAGCTAAATAGTCAGGATTGCTCACGTCTGTTTTCTTCCAGACAGTTTCCCAACACTGGATTATCCGTCCCTGGAGGTTTTTAAGATGAGGCTGGACGTGGCACTCAGTGCCATGGTCTGGTAATCACAGCAAGTAGTGGATCAAAGGCTGGACTTGATGACCTCAGAGGTACTTTCCAACCTGGCTGATTCTGATTCTAATTTAGAAAATTAACTTTTATAAACTGGTGTTTTAATAGCTTCAGTGCCAAGTAACTCTTGCTAATCGATTATAAAACTAGTTAATTGCATGTATCTTTCAATCGCACTTTTTTTTCCAGACAGTGATACATATATTAAAACAGCTCTCATAAATTTACTGCACAAATGTCACTGTTCTGACAGCTAAGAGATTAGCATTTTAAACTTTCAGTTCATTTGTGAAGGATAGTCATCACCATCTATTCCTGAAAATTCTTCAGATCAACTACATTTTAGTTCACTTGTGATCTGAAGAAATACATTCACACATACTGTACTGTTTAGATAACCTAGGAAAATTAGGCTTTGACAACAGTCTTAGCCGCTACACACAATTTTATAACAGTGTCCAAAATAGTGATGGTAATTATACTCTATTAATAAGTAAGATGTGCATTAAAAATGCAATAATGAATCCCATTTCTTTGAATTGGCTCTGGTGCTCATCAAGTGATCACTAATGAAGTCTATCACTTGAAATCTCTTTAGGCAATATTAAACTATATGTTGTTAGGAGACACTGGGGGAAAAGCCTGTATCTACTCAGGTAATGCTGCTGAGCTACCATCACCTGACTGAAACTTTTTACCTCCAGTTTTTAACATGTGAAACAAAATTATGACATAGATGGAACATAGTAGTAGGAAAGACTTCTTGGACAATAAAATTGACTCAAATTACTCTTTCCTGTAAAATCTTGCACAAATATACTTCAACTAGGGTAGAAGTGAACTTATTTAGACCCTTTCCTTATTTGTGTTTCCCCAACATAACTCATTGATCTTTTTAGCTAAGACACAACAGACCAAGGAATGAAGTCAGAAACTGACAAAAAACATTATTTGGCAAGTGAGCATGAAATCCTGGCTGAAAGACACTTATATTAGGTCTGTCACAGGGTACTAATTTTGTTTCCTTAAGACTGTAATGTTTCCTAAAACATTAGTAAAAGTAGTCAACATTTAACTTCCAATAATGTATATGAAAAACACCTCACTTCTGTTATGGCTTTTAGTAAGGAGTCAAAAGTGAAAGATGACCAAGTGATTACGTCAAAATGACCAAGGATTCAACTTGTGCAAATACAAGAAAAATTGATAATTTTATTGATTCAACATCTGAGTGAACTGTAATTTTACTGTGACCTATTGTAAATAAAACATCCTAACATTTATCGCCCTGTAAAACCTTCATGCTGAGCTATAATACACTTCAATAAAAACTTACCATGATTGAAAAGCAGTCCTAGGACTGTAAGGAATTCACACACCAACAATATCTGCTTTTGAAAAATAGAGCATCATAGCTGTTTATTTGCTTTAAAATTTTATAATGGTGTCCTTTCACTAAAAGACAATGCATCTGCTTTAAAGTTCATCAGACTCTCATGAAACCATTAAGAGGCATGAAGAGAAGATACTCGTTAGGGTTTCTGAATAACTCATAAGGATTTTTTTGTTACTGTAAGAAACAAACATTTTCTACAACTTACTTCTGGCAACAAGGTATTTTACCTGTCTCTCTAAAATTGTTCAATTTCTCTTATTTTCATTATAATGAGATCAGCCTCCACCCATAACACTTCTGGCCATTATCATCTCCCCCAGCCTTTGTCACTTGGTAATTTAACTTAATACCCCTTTAACACTTCACTCCTACACATGCAGAAGGACATGACAAGATTTACTAGAGATACAAGCAGAATAACTCTTAGGAGAAAACTGCAACACAGTAATACTTAATATAAATAACCATAAAACTAACAATGATTATTTCACCACCTTTCTTGCTATAATGCAGATACAAAGGGATGATTACTAAGCTTTATACATTCTAGAAACTCTTTTTCAGCACTTTTTAATAGAGGAATGCATTGTGGCAGAAAAACTCAGTTCAGGAGTTTAACACAAACCAAATTAAAATTAGGTCGTTTCCTAAACCAAGAATAGTATTTCAAAGTATTCTCTAGCAGCAAATATATTGCTAAGCCTAGCAGAGATTTAAATTTAAGTAATATTTGTCTTATGAAGTTACATATATAATCTAGAATTTTTAATTTTCTTTAAGCATAACTAGTTGCTGGTGAAAAATTCTGAAGGGCTGTTAAACATTCTGATCTCATACATACCAGTTGACTTATCTACCTAGTGCAGGATTAATTTATTTAAAATATGGCACCAGTTCTTGTTGGAGAGTGAACACTAAATGAAATAGAGCTTTAACCTGAAATAGTTCTACTGCCTGTGTATTCTAATCTAAGGCAGAATTATCTTTTAGATGAAAAAAAAAATAATTAGAAAATAAAGCATTTTTATCTTCAGTTTGTATCATATTTCAACAACTAAAAAGTCAACGAGTTCTGGATCATTATTACTTACAATAAGAAGTGCTGTTTTCCATTTTTTTCCTGTCCTAACACAAATCTTGTAAGGAGATTTTTGTGTTTTAAAAGCTAGATTCTCCTAATGCTTTCATCAAAACAGATAGTATCTGTCAACTGATTCTGACTTGCAGAAAGACAACTCAAAAAATTGGTTCCAAAAGGAACTGATATTGAGTTGTGATGGTTACTTTTCATACACAGCATTTCAGAAGTATAGGTGACACCCTTCTGAGACGTGTAACAAGAACGCTGATGTGGCCAGTTGTGCGCCAGTTTCAAAGGAATAAGAGATATTACTGAAATTACACTTGAATTTGCACTTTTGATAGACATTAAATACATCATAGAAAAACAGCCAAAGGGAGTAATGCAAACCAATTTTCAGTAATGCCCTTCAACACTCCTTATTTTCCCCATGTCTCCCCTTCCTTTCCAGATGAATGCTATGGTCTGTGCTTTCTTACTGATTTAACCCCAGTGCAAGTGCTGCTGTACTTAAACAGCAATATCCTGCTTCCTGCTGCAGGGATTTCACTGAACTTTCTTTCTGGGATAAATCAATGCACCACAACCCACGTTCCACACAAGTGATGGCACTTCTTGGAAAGTGTGCATTCTTAAACAGACAGCACATACAGTCATACTTGAGTTTTAGCAAGACATGACATTCTTGGTTGGTTGTTCAGCTTGGGTTTGTACTACAAAAATCACTTTAGTACACTATATTTATTTGCAGGTAAGCATTTATTTCTAACACAGAGATACCTCAGTTGGCAAGAATCAGGGAGAACAATAGCTGTAAAATCACAGGTATCCCACTTCTTAATGCGTTAAGTAGCATTTATTTAATTCCAGCTTATTTATAGTTATCTTCTATTTAATGCTCTTCAAGTCTCTGATTTTCTTCTAGTAGATATTTTATCTTCAGCAACAGAAAAATACTCTGATGCACTGCTGGTATCAGTTGAGACAGATGTCTGGCTTAGTTCTTCATTGTCTGAATCGCTGTCACTTGGCATTCCTACTGCCTCATTTACTGTAAGCCCAGAACTTCCTAAAGATGGATCACTGAGCACACCAGGAACAAAACGAGCTCCATTCTGAAACTGTACAGAGTCAGGTTCGTTTGTCTTCCCAGAACAGTCATTTGCATCCACAGTTTCATTTTCTTCATCTTTTACATTTATATCTTGGTTTGTGTCTTTGGTAAGTGGAGGGGAAGATGCATTCTCATTTTTAACAGAAAGAACAACTGAACATAAAGGCTGACTACAAGAATTGTCATCAGCAAGCATTTCTGCGCTTTTGGTTTTCTTTACTGAGTTTGTGGGAAAGAATGAACCTTCACATTTTGGATGACTATGTCTAGAAGCAGGTTCTGCACACCTTGGAGATACAGGCTTCCCTAAATAGGGAGGTGTCTTGTCAGGGGAAGTCACCTTCTCTTTTTCTGTTTTTTCAGTACCATTTCCAGCTAAAGCCATGGAGGAAGTCAGTGAATCAGAGGTATTTCTAACAATACTTCCAAAAGTAAATACTGGTGAGGGCAACTGAGAAGAGTTATTGCTGAAGGAAAATACACAACTATCGTGGAGAAGAGGGGACTTGGAGACATCATTCACCCCACTTGTGGTGTTGGTTTCTGAAGTACTACAAGCAACATTTGTGACAGACTCTGAGGCATTAGCTTTTTGTTCCCATGAGGCAGATGACTTCTGTGTACCATATTCTACAGTTTCCTTTGCAGAAAGTATTCTTTCTCTCACTTGAGATGATGCATTTTTGTCAGATGGCTTCTCAGATTGGCTAAAAATTGCAGATAATGGAAAAAACTTAAATGAATTGCTGACTCCCAATCCTGCAAAACAATCTCTTTCTGAATTGCAATCAGGAAAATAAAGATCAGGCTTATCCTGTTGTTTGGAGTCTAAATTAGGACTGGTTGAAGCATCAGAAACGGTGGTTTTGGACACAGGACCATGTTTTCTAAATTTGCTTTCATCCTGGTTATGGGTTTTATCTTCATGATCACCTTTCCCAAGATAAAACTGAGGGAAAACATATTTCCTGTCCTTCTTTTTAAAGGAAGGGGTACATGCATCTTTAATAAATCCTGGCAATGAGTTGTTACATGCACCAAAAGCAAAAGGTGAAACAGAAAGTCTCTCTACAGAAACATCTAGAAATTCTGAATTTGAACCAGTAACAGCTACTGATGCTGCAGGTTTTAAGCCAGTAGAAGTACTAGAATTTGCATCCATTTCATTAGGAACAATAACTGCTGATGCCTGTATCAGCAGTTTTTCTTTAGTTGCCAAGTTTTTAGAGTTTTCTGATAAGGACGGAGTGGCTGCTTCCTGGAAACTTCTCTCATGAAGTAATTTTGAGTCACCACACATTTCAGAAAAGTTCGTATTTGTGGATGGGATGCTGTGATTACTGACTCCAGAAAAGCTTCTCTCAAAGCCACATGCTCTTTCTAGGTTTCCTGTTTTTATTTTATCTGTGTTACTTGCTTTGGTATGTGAAGATACAAAAGGAGTTCCTGAGGACCTATCCTTCGAAGCTTCAGAAGTTACAAGTTTATACTTTTTATTTGCAGGTAAGGTCTGTGTCTTGAACTCATTGGTGAGCTGCTTACATTCCATATAGTATTTATAACGTAATTCCTACAAAGACAGCAAAGAATCCCATTAAGTAAAAAGTGTTTGTGGATTGAGAGGTTATAAAACTCACATACAATCCAGGACTGAAGAAAAGTTGATATATTTTATAGCATGTGTTTTTGATGTATTTTTCCACTGCTGCTAGAAGGAAGCAGGACATAAATGACTATGTAGAAAAGCTCTTTAAAAACAATTGAAAAAGATCCATGTTGGAATTCTGATGATAAAGTAGGTTTTGAAAAAGAAGACTAAATGTATTTGACGTCGCTGACAAAATCAGAAATAGCTACGAATACTAGCTCAGACATTAAGTGACATTTTCAAATTGTCTTGAAAAGTAACTATCTGAAACAAACTTAGGTTGTGGGGATTTGGGGTTTTTTACTAATACAACAACTATACAAATTATATTCTCAATGTCAGAACAGGTGTTCTACAAAATAATACAGCAAAACTAAAATAATTCTATAGTTAAAGGACTTAAGCAACTCTTTCATTTAATCACCTGCCACTTGTATTCTCAGAACATTGTGATTCACTGCTAGCCATGCTTAACTAACTAACTAGAATAATTCTATACAGAATAATACTCACTCAGCCATCCAAATGGAACTGCTAGTAATTGAAAAAAAATCTAGTTTTAGAACTAGATCATTGGAAATGAAACGAAAAAACGAGGCTGTATTGAGTTTCATGTCAAATTACCAGGAACTTAGGTAGTCTTAGAAGAGCAAATTCTATTTCTCTTCAGAAAACAGAACACAAGCAGATGACTTCTTCAAATAAGCAAGAGAGAAGCTTATTTGGATTAGAAAGCGACAGATGTAACTTAAGAAGTCACACTAAAATATAAACCCAAATATTTTAAGTTAGTAGTTCCAGTAGTTTTTTCTAAAGAAAAAAAGAAAAAGTAAAATTCTGACAGCTTTAATAAGCTAAAAACCAAACATATTCTAGAATTGGGAGGTTAACTTTCTAAGAAAACTGAGTAAGATTATAAAAGCTTTATATATAAAGCTGTGTCACAATAAGCAGTAACTTAGCCATACTTACAATAGATGTTTAATCATACCTCATGACTCATGTTTTGAAATGCTGACATTTCTGATATTGACATTAAGCGAGTACAGATCCTGCTACCATCTGACAGTGCTTCTTCCTGTCCTGCTACAGGCTGGAAAAAATGTTGCAGCAGACATTAGAGTTCATAAGACAAACTAAAAAAAAAAAATAGTATAGTCCCACAGTCAGTAACTTACAAGAAATGTGTTTGGTGTGTTCTTCTGGTCCTGCCATTGCTTTAGGTCATTTTTAAATAGAGTAGTTTTTGTCGAGTTCTCAGTTCCTTCAGAAGATAGGTCTATTAGAAAGAATACAGTAAGACTGATGGAGAGTATATTACGTATGAAAAATACTGAAAAGTTTCTGTGCACATAAACACAGATTCCAATTAGGAACAAAAGTATATTGCCCTAAGTGATACCCGTATACCTCTTGGAACTTCTGTGATACAAAGCAAGAGGCCCATGTAAGCAGTTTCTAAACATCTGCCCTGACACAAAACACCTCCTCTATAAGGTAGAACATTTGATAAGAGCATAGGTAATGTATATATCACACTATAACAAATGCCCATCTAGTTCAGCAACACTTCAGTGTCAATACTGATTGTACAGGAAAATACTTCCTCTAGCTTCCAGAAATAGAGCCTAGGGACTTTCTAAAGAAAACGTATTCATAAAATATATTTAAAAGCCTTTGATAAATTTACCATCCAGTAATTTGCTCATGTGCCTTCCAAACATTTGTGTACTTTCACCACAGTCTGTTCATTAGCAATTAGTTCTGTAAGTTGCAGATTCTTAAGAGTGATTTGCCAAATCTTGTCCTATATTAAAAGTCCTTCTTCCCTACCTTTAACAATGCCTCCATTAACAGGCATTAACTTCAAAGCCAAGATTTCATTAACCACAGGTTTGATATCCATCTTTTTTTGAGTATATTCTGGTGGTTTTTCATAGCTGGACGCTATATTCATCAGGTCAAGCTGAGTTTTCATTCTGGAAAAGTAAAAAAACCCAAAACCAACCAACCAAAACCAACAAAAATCAATAAAACAAAAACCAGAAAAAAAACCCAGACAAACAAAAAAAACCAAACCACAAACTTAAACACTTTTTTAAGGTTCACATGCAAACAACTAAATTACACCTGCCTAATAAAAAAAACCCCAAAGTAAATAAATTTTAAAAGAAATCACAAAGAGGGAGAGCAAATCAAAAAAAGTAAGTAAGTATCCAATAAATGTCAAATTTCCTAGATTCTCTTAAAACTCACTGGTTCATGATTCACTTGAATTAGGTTTCATATGCAATGAGAATTGCAAGTAATGCCTGTAGGTTCAGAAAAAAAATCTTGAAAAAAATATTTTCTTAGTCTGCTGAATTATACCTGAATCTGAATTATACTTTCTTCAGAGCACAGTGCTAATATTAGTCTGAACCAGAGTATTTTAAAGGATTCAATTTTCAATGTTCTTTCTTAATTAAACATTTCTCTGCTTAGAAAATTTCAAGACAAATAATTAATAATCTTTAGAAAGGCTACACATGGTAATGAAAGCACAAAATCGATGACACTACAGAATCTCCACATACACTCTTAGACATCAAAATTTCTGTAAAAAATACAGCTATGCTTCAGTGTTCCTGAGTTTAAATGTTATTAAATAGGCAATTACCATTGCTATAAATTACTAGTAATACAAATACAGTATAAATAAATAAATTACTATTAATTAATTCCTATACCAAGTTTTTGGCAAAGAACCAATTCAAAAGATAGATTATCTCTAATACCAGACAAAATATCACTAAAATTCTTGACACATTTCCTAAATTCTGGAATACAGAGCATCCAAAAATCTGAATATACTATAATGTCATAAGTACTAATATTGTTTTCATTTTAAGTTGCTATATCTGGCCATATCCAAAGTAACTATTTTCATGGTTTTAAGCTTAAAATTACAATAGAGAATTAACAAAGCATATAAAAAAAGATATATACCTTGTATTCAAGCCACAGGCCACCTATAAATAAAACAAGAATTTGTAAGATACGGGTTTTCCTCCAACTCTCAAAAGGAGATTACTGCTTTATCAAAATACTTCAGAGACTAAACTTCTTGTCTTCATTTCACAGAACTATCGGTTTTAAACCTATTAACATCTTGAGAAAAAAAAAAAAAAAAGAGCATCCTAATTAGGAAAAAAAAAAAGGTACATCTGGGAAAATTACTTATCTTGTATTACCTTCTGTTAAAGACAAAAAGAATTCTTTCAGAGCCAGATAAATTAAACAGTGAATCATGACCCATGTGGTTATCTAGTCTGTATCAGATGTACTGGTAAACCTTCAAATGAGACTATTTTGTGTTTCCTGGTGTGGGAAGCCTCTGCTACTTGCTGTCAAGATCCTATTACACTGACATTAAGAAAATCTTTCAGTTTTATATCAGCCAGCAAATGGCTTTATGAAGTGGACCATGCTGCAGTCAACCGACAGTTCCCAAAGAATGGGGCACGAAAAGTCGAAAACAGAATGGATCATAGACTTGCTGCTTCCCTATAAAAAACTGGCAATTTTACTGTATGAAAACAAAAAACACCACCTCACTGAAATAAGTTGTGTAGTGTTATGTGGGGCAGCCTAGAAGGTGTTGCTTTTAAAGCAAATACTTATCATTGGAGTCACAATATTTCTTACAAAAGCAGAAGTTGCTTTTATTTTGGGTAAAAAGTGAAATTTTCCTTAGCAAGTTGTTAACAGAAACTTAATCAAACTCTTAAGAACTTCTTTAGCTTCTTGTTTATCTGAAGGCAGCAAAAAGACAACAGCAAGAAAGGGTAAGCCTTCAAGCTAAAGAAAACACAAAATTTAGCTGTTATTTTAAGTACTTTGCCCCATCTACCATTTGTGTAAGTTCACTATGACTGCAGTCATAGTGTTTGACATAAACAAGAGGAAAAGGTCTATACCTAGTACAGACCTAGGAAACAGTGAAGATTAAGCTTGTGTCTTGGGGTCCTCTAACATTAATCTCGCAATCAGGCACTATTTTTCTCCACATTTTCCTCAAATGATATGAGAAAGATTTTCAGTCCTGTATAAAGGAAGTGCTTGTACTATACAGTACAGTGCATGTCAGAAAAATCTAAGCTACCTCTGAATAGGATGATTTATCTCCATAGCACAGGTCAGTGCAAAGTTTACAGAGGTCTTAAAAATCAGTACAACCATCTTAGCTCAGGTATCCCAACATGGTTTGCCACCGTACAAACACTGGCTCCGATCTTTTCCCAGAAAGCACTTTTAATGTCTTGCAGGTTTAAAAATGCAACACAAGTGCTCAATATGCAAAGCATTTGAAAATAAATATGAAAAAGGAAATATAGGTGAGAAAATTCTGGAGGCAGTACTAGTAATAACTCCCTATGCAGCACCAAATCAGTTAACTTCAAGAGCTGGTCACGTATTACAGTGGTACAGTCGATATTAATCTCATTAGTTTTCAGTGAAACTATCTACCAAATTCACTAAATATCACTGATAAGCTGCAAAGAAAGCTTTTCAAGTCTTTCTAAAATGAAAAAAAAAAAAGCTACTACAAGAAGTATGAAACATTAAATAATTTAAAGTCTCTATTTTTCATTTCTTGAATTTGTTTTTCCTGATCTAGGCAATCATAATCTATAATATAGCAGGCCCTGTACAACATTGTACAACATATATCAAATAGTAACAAAGTCACCTCCAGGAAACGCTGAGGATCACACTCATGGACAAGCTTGTCACAATCCTTCAAAAAGTTCTCAATAGTCTTCTTGTGAGCTTCCTTCATTTTCTTCCAAATTTGAAATTCTTTCTCTTTTTTACTTCTTTGATTTTCAACATCCTCTAGTAACTGTCTTTTCTTCATTTCCAGAGTTTTGAAAATTTCTCCAAATTCCAGTACAATTATCTCTGCATCATTGTTCAGCACCATCTAGGAGCAATAGAACATAAAACCAGATGACAACACGGCAGCAGTGTCTCCATGGAGTTACTTCCCTAAATAAGATAAGAGCACAAGAAATAGTAGCATGCTCTATGTTTTGATTAAGCTATCATGAGAAGAGAAACAAATACATATAAAATAACCTGCATCTGTAACTCACATCCGTATCATTCGGTTGACTTGAGATTTCCTTCATCAGCTTCTCATTTATTACTCTTAGTTTTTTCAGACTGCTGAAGAAGGTTAACTGCAAAGCAATGGAAACACTTATTACAACTTTATCCACTCAGTGGTTACTGAAAATAACAGCATCAGATTTCTGTACAATATATTAAACGTAATGCTTTCCTAGATCAGTACACAAATGTTGCTTTGATATTTCTCTCTCCCAAAGTAATGATTTTAGACTGATATACAATGCATATTGCTAGAACAGCTAACAGGGTTACGGTATAGTTAAAACAGCTTCCTTCAGCCTTTTCTTTAACCTCTCCTCTCACACATCTGTAAGTTTTAGTGCTGTTATTCCAGGTTGACCACCAACTGTGTGATAGTCACTTTTTTTTCTGCCTCTCACTGATAAGGTAGAAAGCTGTCCATAACTGAGCTGTTTCTGTTTGGTTTTAAATTTAAGGTGGTAACTTTTTTGTTTTTTAACCTTATCACAAAATTTTACACAGAAAGCCTAGTGCAAAGTCTATTTTTCCCTGGTTTCCTGAGTGACAGGCAATTGCTGATAGAAAAGGCAGAAGGGCAGCCAGTGCAAAACCAACTTTGGGCTTGAAGAAGGATCAATGCCATACTTAAAGTCTCCTACCTATACTTTTCACTGCTACCTTGCAGTTCTTTCAATTACTGCACAGCAGGTCTACTGGATGACATTGCATCCTGTATCCAATCTGCACAAGGCAAGAAAACTTCAACTCTACCCAAATGATAGCTATTTTAGCAAAAATTAGTACTACCACTGCAACTAACCTTTAGGCCAGGAAGTTGCCTTTTTTTGTGCAAACATGACTGTATATTGGTTTTACATCCATTAAGCGATCAATTGCCTAAACCACCTTTTTCTAAATATGCAATTATCTACAACACAAATCACCTATGCCAGTTCACAGAGCCTATAAACAAAATTATCTGTGGGGGTAGGGTTTTGTGTAGGACTAGCATCTTCCTGAACCTGAAAAAGCTGGATCCAGGCATGCAATAAACTCTTAGCATGTGTGTTTTTCAGCAAAGACTTCCAGCAAAGTCTTTATAAATAAAAAAAAAAAACCAAAACCAAAAAAAAAACCGAAACATAAAGTCCGCAGCTGTTCAGGTGCTTTACTAAACTGTTGATACTGTAATACTGGTCCCCTGTACGTGCTGGATGAAGTCTAACGTCCGCAGGGGAAGGCACACCCTGGTTGTCTACAAACAAATCATTACTCCTGGTTCATAGCTGCACATTCCCTCACTGCCTCTGACCTGACGATCACACTGCGTTTCCCCCGCCCCGATTTAGACTGAAATTACCCCGGCTCCGCGGGCTAGCCCGACCTTTCAGCCAGAGCCCTGGAGCGGAGGCGAAGCGCCGTGCTTACTTTTTCCTCCTGGTAAACAGTGTCTATGAGGTTGACAGAGTGGAAGATGCCTTGGTGGTCCTCAGAAACGCACTGCCCGCACCCCGCCTGGCGGCACATCCGGCAGTAGAGCTGCACCAGCCGGCTTGGATGCTTTTGGCAGGTTCCCCCGAACGCCCCGAACGCGGAAAGCAGGCCAGGCCCCTGCCCCTGCTCTGCCTCCCCCGCCTTGGCGGCCCCCGCCGTTCCAGACCGGTAGAGCTTCACCACCTCCGCCAGGGTGGTGTTGACGGGCAGCGCGGCGGCTCCGCCACGGGGCAGCGGGCACAGCTTCCTACACAGCGGGCACGACACCCGGGCGCCGGCCGCACTGCCGCCCAGCCCCAGCGTCCCCCGGGAGAGGCGGGCCTGCCCCTGGCCCCGTTGCTGCTGCAGGCGGGCGGCCTCGGCCGAGGCCAGGCACTCCAGCACGCAGACCCGGCAGAAGTTGTGCGAACAGAGGGGCAGCGTCACCGGCTCCTCGAAGAGGGACAGGCACACGGCGCACGTCAGGCTGGCCTCCATATCCGATAAGGAGGCGGACGGTCGAGGCCGTCGCTCCTCCTGCTCCAGGACCGGCTTACATGCGGGCCGGCTAGGCGTCCCGGGCTCGTCCCCCTTCCTTGCTGCCTCCAGGTCTGCAGCAGCGAGGGACTGCAGGCCACAGCAGGAGACACATAGAGTCCGCAAACTCCGACCGCCGCTTCCAATCGTCTCCCTCCCAGGAAGTAGAAGCCGGCAGCGGGGGCGGAGGCAAAGAGAGACTCGGTGGCTATTGGGGGGGGCACGAGATTGACACCTCCGCCTCCCACTCAGAACAGACGAGGGGGGCGTGAGGCGGGGCCGTGCGGGAGGGGCGCGGAGCCTTCCATGCGTGAGCGGTCGCTCGGCAGCGCCGCGCGGTCCGCCCAGGGCGGGGCGGGGCGGAGCGGGGTGGGGCGGGAGGGGGAGAGGAAGGGGGAGGGGGAGGGATGGGGCAGAAGGGGAGGGGCGGCAGGGCAGGGCAGGGCAGGGCAGGGCAGGGCAGGGCAGGGCAGGGCAGGGCAGGGCAGGGCAGGGCAGGGCAGGGCAGGGCAGGGCAGGGCAGGGCAGGGCAGGGCAGGGCAGGGCAGGGAAGGGAAGGGAAGGGGAGAGTTCTGGGACGGGACGGGACGGGACGGGACGGGACGGGACGGGACGGGACGGGACGGGACGGGAGGGTGCTGAGCCCCGCCTTCCTGCTCGGCGCGAGAGCGACTGCGCCTGGCGGTCTTTAGGGCCGCCGCTGCCATTTTTTGTGGGGGTGTGGGTGCAGCTGCTGGGGAGGTTTGGGAACTCTTGCTCAGGGAGATACCACGTGAGCGAGGCTTCTGCAGTTCAGAGGAGGCGTCCTTGTTCCTTGACTGAAAGAACTCCACAGAAAGTAACTCCACAGTGCTGAGCTACGGCTGGTTTTAGCCGTCTGTTACTTTCAAAATTGTAACTTGAGTCTAGGACTTGATTAATGTTGACAAGTTGGGATAGTGCTCATCTTATTCGCGTTTTTATTCTAATTTTCCTACCGGAGATGTTAATCCCAAAGCTACAGCTTAATTATGTTACCCACTTGAAATATTTTGAAGTGTCAAACTCAAGAGGGATTCAACTGAAAAGTTTATTGTAAATCAATAGGTTTGTAACAATATTTCAAAAAAAGCAAGATAAACTGAAAATCATGGTATATTCACAGCCTGAAGGAAGTCAGGGGTGCAAGCAGCATGTTTTTATAGTACTGCTTTATTCAGGTGTACTGAGCTATACTTCTAGAAAGTACTAGTTAAAAAGAAAAAAGATACTGAACATCAAGATGGAAACCTTGTAGCTGCAGGAGACAAACAAAAAGGGCAGTTTAGTGAATATACTAAATTTTCAGTTATCTGTGCTTACATAAAAGACTGACACGAGGTACAAAGGCAGGGGCTGGAAAGCCCCATTGTTAGGCTGCACCAAACAGACTCAGGATATTTAGAAGCCCAAGTTTTCCTGTGGGCTCTGCCGGCTGTCTTTGCTGTGGGATGAGTTGTCACCAGAAGTTTTGGGACTGCCTTTTCTGGTATTCTGATTTTGAGGTGCAATGCTACCTACTCTAGTCAACCCCTGTATTACACCATCTCGGGCATCCCGGAAATACGTCAATGCTCTGAAGGTCAATATTCAATTGATAATTAAAATGAGAGGCACAAATGGAATTTCAGAGTTTAATTCTTTGGAACTTCTACACTTAAAGCTACATAATTCTTTGTCACTTGTCACCCCTGGAAACTAGGGGTTTTCAGTGTGTGGCACATAATCAAGATTGATTTGGGATCCTTGATGCTAATCTTTTTCTAAAATTGATAGAATTGAAATGCCATTATGTGTGAAGGCTGAAGGAAAGACAATACAAAAGCTCTTTTTGGTGAATGACTGATAAAATATTGGAGCAGGTGCTTAGTTTGATAGAAACTAAAACAGTAACTTTCATAAGCATAAAGTATGAGGTATAAGAAATGGGAGACAAAGTAAAAAAAAATAATTAAATGAGGGAATCAGGCTGCTAAAAGTAAATAAAGGAAACTGTTTTTTTTTCTTTCCATTGTGGAAATGAATACATCCTTCCAGACCCCATTGTCTAATGTTCATGATTAAATGATCAAAATATGCTTATATTGAGTTATTTTACTACTTGCTTCATTAATTTACATTAGTCATAGAAACAGAAATAGTAATTAGAACTAGGAATAAAACCATGTTCCTGCCAACATTTTTCCTGTCTCAAGGAAGATTTAATATCAGCAAATGTATAGCGTTGATTTTTCTATTCTGTAGAATAGAGATCTCCTACAGTTAGTGTGTTGTGTATAGCTTTAATTTCTATTTCAGGTAGAATTATACAGTCTTCAAAGTTCATCTTCTTCTTTCAATAATCTTCTGCATCACCAGCACAGATAGCAAGTAAAGCACTCTCATAATGCCCTGAAGCAAAGTGCTACAAGAAAAAGAAATCAACATTTCTGTAAGTTTTTTTAATATTTCTTCTCTTGGTATGTGACAAGGACTATACTAATGATGTAATGTTTTGTAAAATATTACAATGTTTTCATAAGAATTCTAGGCCAAGTTTTTTTCAGTTCACAGTTTTTGGGCTTTGATTACTTGGGCAACTTGTAGCAATGTAACTTTGAACAGTTGGATCAAACCTGATTAATACTCCTGAAGTTCAATACCAAAAAATTATGAGCAGTTTCTTACATTTACTGCACTTTATACAGTTGGATTTTAGCAAAATAAAAAAGGTAAAGTGTCTTAGCAAGAGTAATTTGTGTTTTAACATCCAGAGTGAGAGGACAAAAGGAGTAGTTTTTCTGAAGGCTGATACTATCTAAGCACAAGGATAAAATCAGGTTGCTATCCCAGTTTTGCATGAAAGCTATAACAGCTTAACTTTGCAGGGCAGTGTAAAAAAAGATGTTATCAATTAGTGTCGGAACTATTAACAAACTATTCCTCAGCATGCACTGTCTGCCCTGTGTATAGCCTCCTCTTGGCATAGAGGAAGTACGGAATCACAGGGAATGAGAGCGAGTTCTGAATTTATTGGTCACTTACTGGCAGCCTGAAGAGCTGAAAAATAAGCTATTGTATTTATACATTGCTTTTTTTTTTAAAAAAAGCAGTGTTTTAATGTGTTTTAATGTGAGTGTTTTAATGAACATTAACTGTCTATGTTTCTGGTAGGGATTGGCACAACCTGTGTGTTGCCAGTGCTGAATATGCCTGAAAGTGCATAGGAGCTTACTTTGATGTCATGAAAGAGTGATTTCCCATATGTCTCTTTGTATCGCTGTCGTATATTCATCAAGTCAATCTCACTCCTGGCAATGAGAATCCTTATAACAGTTTTATTGTGAAACCCCATGTCCTAAAAAGAAAAAATGAAAAGAAACTTGGCAGTTGAAGGATATATGTTTTCTTGACTCATATGTTCATATGAATGTTTTATAGATAAACCAGTTAATTAGGCTACCCATCAGGATATCCTAGATTTTAAAGGCATGTAGGCATTCAAAGGTTTTATCCTACAGAATGTCCACATGCTGAAATAAATTGTTACTGAATAAGAGATTCCCAAATATCAGTGTTTTAATCATGTTCTCAAACTTTCAAAAAGAAAAAACTTGAATTTTTGTTAGTCCTAGGTACTCAGTTTGTAGCAACCTGTTGTGACTATCACTGTGAAGTCCAATTAGTCTGTTTCACACAACCTGCTGCTGAATGTTAATTCAATGACATTTTAACCATTGACTTAGAATTTACATAGCTTCTATTCAGCCGTGTTTTATTTTAAGGGTTTCTAAATAAATTTCCAAATTGTAATCGTGTGGAGAATGGGGACATCTAGTGGCAATAAAAGGAATCAAAAAAGAGGCTTGGGACGACTGATGATCAATTTAGGTTGATAAAGTTAAATAATAATTTTGTTAACTAGCCATGGATAGTGAAATCTTGTACTCCAAAGAAACCCCCAAAACAAATAAATAAGAAAATATGTTAAAAAGCTGCATATAGAGAATTTATACTTGTTTGATGGCTAGATTAAAATCTGTCAAAAACCATTTTGATTTTAAGCATTAGAATCTTGGATGTGTTTTATTATATAGTTTTCTAATGGGCTGGCTGCAAAACCGGACACTTTTAAATTCTTGCATTTCTTTTGAAAATTATTTGTATTTTACATTAAAACACTTTGAGAAAACAGAGTAAAATATCAGTTAAAACAAAATGCAAATGTCTATTCTTGATCATTAAAAATGGTGCATACATACATCATCTGAATATAATATAGAAGAAAAAAATCAATGTGATATTTCTTAGCAATGAGGCAGTCTTGATAGAGGACCTCTTGAGAAACCTCATCTTAGCTGGTATTTCCTGGTATTTTTGGCAAACCTTTTTCATGTCAAACCAACCCTTTTTTTGACCACTTAGACAAAATTCTGCCCCTCCTTCTCAAACCCCAGGATTTTGCTTGGTTCTTTGCTGTTGCTGATTTATTGGAAACAAGACAGCAGTACCGGCAGCATCTGGAAGAAGATACTGGGCCCCTATTGAAGTGTTGCTGAATAGTTTTGTTTGATAATTTTGGCTTGAACTCTGTCTTTGCCATTCCTGCTCTAAGATGATACTTCACATTTCACTCATGGCTGTCTTTTATGACCATCTTCTAAAGATTGCACTTAAAAGATTAATGATTATATAACGTTGCCTCATAATTTTCACTAAGGAATGTGAAACAAAAGAAACAAAAGAAGAAGAAACAAAAGGTCTTCGGTGACCTCTAGTAAGTAGAATTTGTAAATATTTCTTTGCATTTACTCACATTTCTTCTCGTCATTCATTTGTTTTAATATTTAGCACTTACCCACAAAGCTAAAGAACCTGCATATATACACTGAGCCCCATAAGAAAATATGACCATTTTTTAATGTAACACTAGTTTATTATTTAATTTTTTACTGATTTTTATCAAATCTCTATAGGCAAAATATAGATACTAAGAAAGGTGCTCATTGATTTCTGCACAGCAGGGGGAGATACAATCCAAAGAAAAGAAAGGTTTTCAATTAAAAAACCCAACAAATTATGAAAAGTTTGACAAAAAGGTTTGACAAAATTCCAGATATTTTTTTAAAGAAATCTAAATATTTAACCTTTTACCATTACTGTTAAATCCTAAGTGTTGCTTAGGCACTTCTGCTTTGAAATTTATATAGGTACCACCAGTATTAAAACACACAGTCACAGCTTAAAGATTGAATGGAATGATTTGTAAATATTTTTTATGAATAATTAAGCAAACAAAAAATAGGGGAGCTACTTTTATGATATGTGAAGAAGAAAGACTACTTACATGAATTGCATTATAAAGCCTGTAAGCAAAGTAGGAAGGCTTGTCACGAACACAGAGAACTAGGAGAGAAAAGTTGCAACAGGTGGACATAAGATTATCACAGAATAATTTCTGTTGGCTTCAGGCTTGAATTATTAAAATTGGGTAGTGCTGTCCTTGTCAGCTTAAAAGGAAGCTACCAGTTTTCACAAACATGACTATATTTCTAATTTTGTGTGCTTCGATACTTAGGCTGGGTGGGTTTGTATTGCTGTTCCATGAAAGGGCTTATTAACTATCAGTGAATACACTCACATGACATCTTTGTAGAAATATTATTATGTAGTAACATGAGGTAACCAGGTGCCAATAATTGCCAGGTAGTGGGCTTGACCTCGTGTGAAGCCCACCTGTGCCTAATTAGGGCAGGCCCCTACTGCGCATGAGCAGCTTTATTGGCCCCCTAATCCTGCTCATGTGCAGTAGGGGCCTGCCCTAATTAGGCACAGGTGGGCTTCACACGAGGTCAAGCCCACTACCTGGCAATTATTGGCACCTGGTTACTTCATGTCACTACATTATTATCTATAAATGGAAAACAAATGCACATAAAAATTGGAACTAGTTCATATACCGCTTGAAACCTGAAAATTCTACCAATTTTTTCCAGTTGCTAATGCAGCTATGCATTAGTACACAAATCTCACAAAACGTAGATACACACAAAACAGTGAAAAGCGGAAGTTCCAACTGCACTGTTGGAATCTACTGCTGCATCTATACATTTTTAGTTTACACAAACATGGAAAAGTAGTTCAAATATTAATTTCTAATTATCTCTGAAAATTTAATTACACAATATGGGAGAGTAAAGTTGGTAAAAAGATCAGGAAAATACTATTCTTGATGCATCAGAGATACCATACTAGCTATTTATCAAGAGATTACTGCTAGTATAAAATGTTATATTTACATTACCTACTGCAACCAGTAGTTCTTGGAAGTATCCATCATAGCATTGATTGATGGCATCTACTATGTCTTGTCCAAAGATACTTTGGAACTCCTGGAAAACTTGGAGGAAAAAAATCTTGCTTTATTTTACTTCATTAATAATCATCAACTTGCTTTTTTTCTTTTTTTTTTTTTTCCTTGAATTCCCTGCTACTATGTTATTGAGTAAGGTTTTTTCCATGTTTATTCTCTGTGGTTTATATCATAGAATCACAGAATCATAGAATTGGCTGGGTAGGAAGGGACCTCTGAGACCATCAAGTCCAACCCTTGATCCACTACCACTGCAGTTACCAGACCATGGCACTGAGTGCCACATCCAGTCACTTTTTAAACATCTCCAGGGATGGAGAATCCACTACTTCCTGGGGCAGCCCATTCCAATGCTTGATCACCCTCTCAGTAAAGAAATTCTTTCTAATGTCCAACCTAAACCTCCCCTGGCACAGCTTGAGACCGTGCCCTCTTGCTGAGAGTTGCCTGGGAAAAGAGACCAACCCCCACCTGGCTACAACCTCCTTTCAGGGAGTTGTAGAGAGTGATGAGGTCTCCTCTGAGCCTCCTCTTCTCCAGGCTGAACAGCCCCAGCTCCCTCAGCCTCTCCTCATAGGATCTGTGCTCGAGTCCCTTCACCAGCCCAGTTGCCCTCCTTTGGACCCACTCCAGGACCTCAATCTCCTTCCTGAACTGAGGGGCCCAGAACTGGACACAGGACTCGAGGTGTGGCCTCACCAGCGCTGAGTACAGGGGCAGAATCACTTCCTTGGACCTGCTGGCCACGCTGTTTCTGATCCAGGCCAGGATGCCATTGGCCTTCTTGGCCACCTGGGCACACTGCTGGCTCATGTTCAGCTTCCTGTCAATCCAGACTCCCAGGTCCCTCTCTGTCTGGCTGCTCTCCAACCACTCTGTCCCCAGCCTGTAGCACTGCATGGGGTTGTTGTGGCCAAAGTGCAGGACCCGGCACTTGGCCTTGTTGAACCTCATCCCGTTGGAATCAGCCCAACTCTCCAGTCTGTCCAGGTCCCTCTGCAGAGCCCTCCTGCCTGCCAGCTGATCGACACTTCCCCCCAGCTTAGTGTCACCTGCAAATTTGCTGATGATGGACTCAATCCCCTCATCTAAATCATCAATAAAAATATTGGATAGAACTAGGCCCAACACTGATCCCTGGGAGACACCACTAGTGACTGGCTGCCAACTGGATGCAGCACCATTCAGCACCTCTCTCTGGGCCCGGCCCTCCAGCCAGTTCCTAACCCTCAGGTCTAAACGTGTAGCCTGAAACCTGTCTTCTTAGACATTTTCTCTCAAGGTTATTCAGTAAGCTGTATAAAATGAATGCATGCTAAAGTGGCTGTTTGATTGGAAACTTTAATAAATTCTCTAGCAACCTCTGTTTACGATACCTGTGAGAATGTCTTGCTATTTTCTTGCTCAACTAGGCTAAAACTCGCCAGAGAGTTGCAGATTGTGCCAAGACGACGTGGTATGACATGCATACACCAGTTCAGTATCAGACATGGACACTCCGGCTAGCGCAGGTATCCAGAACTACACCCACAGTTGAACAAAGCAAGCTTACTCCTTTAGGGAAAGAGGAAAATCTACAACATGCTGCACTCTGCAACCCTTACAGGGCCTACCTTACAGGCAGACCCTCAAATCTTGGTTTCAGAGCATAACTGTGTTACATTATGTTAATGCTATCATCATCAGCCTTACAGAAGTCGTGATTGAAAAATTAATTTGTTTTTCCATGACAGCAAAGTAGTTCTAAGCTACCGTTATAAATTGGCATAAGAAATACAGCTGTCTGCACAGTGATAAGCTTGTCTTTAAAAAGACTGTTTTTCCACTGCAGAGCAGAAGACATCTCAAACTAACACAGCCTTCTTTTTAACAGTGGAAGATCTGGATTATGTCTTATAAATTTCTTAAAATTATGTAATTATGTCTGATTATATAGTTTAAATAAAAATGTCCCATTATGTTTCTGTGTTTATGTTCATTACAAGAGAGTGGATGTAGACCTTGAAGCACTCCCATCTATAGCTTCTTTGAAGCTTGCATGGAAAAACTCCAACACAATGATTTGTTTTCACATACAAACATTTGTTGAAAATACTCTGACTACCTCTCCCAAGGTGTTTCTACTCTTAGCAAGGAGTTACTTAGGAAAAATGAAGAAAATAGTTAAGAAAAATCTGACTCATCCTGTTGTGTCATGTGTAAACTCTGTTTAGCTGTAGCCTGTGCCTTTCTTTGGTCATGTGTTCTTCTCTATGCCTATTAGGCTTCCTGATCATATTTGCATTACTTCCAAAATCCCATTAATATCGGTGGGATTTTGAGAACTCCAACAGTTCACACTTAGGTTTCAGGCTAATACCCTGTTGCACACTGAGCTGCTTGGTCTGTAAACCATGGTGTTGTTAGCAAGTCAGATTTTTCATTTGCACTCTGTGTTCAAACAGCTGAATTGCTGGATTACCCATCCACAGCTGCTGGTAACTCCTGTTGCAGAGAATCATTTGCAGCATGTTTTTGTGTTCGCCTGTTTTCTGCTGACATGCTTCCCATAGAATCTAGTATACCAGAAAAAGAAAAAAAGAATAAGAATTTAAGTGAGTCCTAAATAACTTTCAATATTTGTATTATTTATTATTCATTTATTTATTTTAATGCTAGAAAAAACCTTACATCTGACTACATTTACCATTGCATCCTGAGCAGCTGTAGAAGGATCTGCATATCCTTCCATCCTTGTTCCCTGGGAGAAAACAGACACATTTTCTTCAGAAATTAAGTTCTAAAAGAATGTAGGAATAAAAAGCTGTCTCTATATGAAACTATGTTTCATTTTCTAAAGAAGTACGTAAAGGCTTTTGGATTCAATTGCAGTCAGTGGTTGAGCTTGCAACTGTAGAAAATACTTTCAAGTTGTCATGTTATGTTTTCATTTCCTCAAAGCAGAAGAACTTCAGAATGATGAACAATCTTGTGAGGGAGAAAAATGGGGGCAGCAGATAAACCTCTCAATTTTTTATTCCCATTTGAAATAAGTTTTTAACATCAACATTCCACCACCATTTCAATTATTATGGGTGTTTTATTCTTTACTGTAATATCTAATCATGCGGGGAAAGCAAGAATAAGAATAACATTTGCTGCTCACTGATTACTTTCTATCAATATGGGTATTACCAGAAGAAGCTTTTCCATTTTTTTTCTCCCTGCACAAACCATATGACCAAGCACATCAAATAACAGAGATTTTGCTTGTTCATAATCATTATCTAAAAGATCCAAACCTATGAAATTGGTTGACAACTTTGATACATAAACCACAGAAGAATACATCTAATTTTTCCCATGTATTTAATAGCTTTTCTGTTATACAAATCAAGCTGAGATACGTTCTATTAAACATACTATGATCTGAATTATATAGTTGCTAGAAAAAGAGAAAAGCACACCACTTCTGGAATCGCTTTTTAACTATAATCATTTTGTAAGCATTCAAATCAGCCCTGGTTGCAGAACTCTTAAAAGTCTAAAACTGCATTTAATCATGGTCTTAATCATTCATGTTGGAAGCAATTTATATTTATTTAAAACGTACAGTTATTTTATGCTATGTGTGAAAAGGATTAAAATTATTTGTTGTCAACTTGTAAAATAACTGATTTGTAGCCCTTTCCTGTTAAAAATGATAACATATATTTCAATTAAATTGTAAGAATTTCTCACAGTGAAGAGTGGAATTCCTAGTGCGCAGATAAATTACTTGAAGGAAATTTTGCTGGAATGATTGTGTAAAGTTACATAAAGGAATAAATAGAGGAAAAATAAAACAAACAAAACACAATAAAGTTTAATAGTACTTTACATGAGTCAAATGCCCACTTTCCCAATTACATTTGACAGTCACTACTCTTGGCATAGTTTTGCTGGAGAATCCCATAACATCTATAATTATTTTTAAAATTATAGAAAATTATCACGTTTCAGTTAGTACCCCCCCCCAGAAAGAGAATTAGAATAAAAATCATCTGTTTGTCTTACACTAGAATGTTAGTTAGCCTCAATTTCCTAATTTATTTAGGAAGGATGAGAACCTGTAATTTCTAATATGCCTCAGTGTGGACATGAAAAGCAGAAATACCACACTATAGCATTTGATTAACTTGCTTTCCATATGTAAAGCACATTTACTTCTATCTGTAGTCAGACATGCTTGTCATCATTTCCAAAATTTAATAGTAATCAAAGCAAAGGGTTTAAAAAAAAAATATTAAAGGATGCATTGGAAATGTTAACATACAATAACCTTTACATTGAATGGTACTAGAACTAGAAAAGATATATTTTAATAAAATTTCACTGAGTTTTAGAATTAGATTTTATCTAAACATGGAGGATATAACTGACAGTTTTCACAAGTATGCAGTATAACAGTAAATTTGGAATTTCCTGTGATTATTCTTCATCATGAGAAAAATCGCATTTATATTTTGTTAGCTAAGAAGCTGCTGATTTCAGACCTCTTTATCAATATTTGTGGCTTAAGAAAATAAGGACTAATAATGTAGTGTCAGAGAATTTATTTTAATTTGTTTTTAATTTGGGTAAAATGTGTCCTGTGGTTTTAAGAAAGCTGATAAGTAAGGTTACTTAACCTGTAGCTCTTAATTTTTAAGAAAGGACTAATTCTCATTAAGGGGGAAAACTCCAACATTAGAAAAAATATTTCCTGCTTATGGCATTGGCGTTTGAAATATGTGCTCTCTATGTCTATCTCAGTGAAGCTTGCTGCTATTTCAGATCTTAGTAGGAAACAGTTCTTCCCCAGACAGACTAACATAAATTACAGATACACCTTATGCATGCTGTTATCTCCTGGCAGTCCTTTTGTCATTATTTGTTACTCTAGTTTACAAAAGATTTCTCAGATAATGAGAATGGTGACTACAATGAGAATGGCAACTCATTATCTGACAAGATGACCGACTATGTTGCATGAAACTACAAACTGGTAAAACTGCAAAAACTGGTGTGTGCTAGTGGCAGTTAATTTGTCTGTGTACAAACATACTGTGGCCTAGCATATGCAGTAGTATAAAGAACATGATACTTAAAACAGAGAACTATTTATATATAATTATATAAGACTATATATATATACCCTATATATATATACACTACATATATATATATATATATATATATATACTTTCTTTCATAGTCAGATGACTATGGATTTAAATGGATTTACCTCAATTTTTACACAATGTCTAGACTGGATTATGATCCATATATTCTAACAACAGAGAAAACAGAGCTTTAAAAATTAAAATCTCATTTTTGCATGCAAGTAGACTTCTTTTGAGATGAAACAGATCGAGTAGATTGTCAGCAGTTGAATATCCAGAGGACTTACTCAATAAAACAGTCTGTTGACCTTTTCCTCTATATGAAAGCCAAAGTCAAAGTAGATGAAAGAATTCAAGTTTTCTTTGTCTTCTGCTTTTCCACCTCTGTTGTTCAAAAGTGTAGCCCTATTGAACTAGCTTTAACCATGGGCACCTTAAAATTTAATACTCCTCAAATAGTATAAAAAATAATCTTGATTAGAAATGTGAGTCACCATAGTTTTTACAGTACCTGAGCAAGGTCCATAAGCATATCTCTGAAGTGACCTGAAGTCTCAGAATCGATATCTTGCTGAAGATCATTATTATATTCTAGGTTAAAACAAAAACATATAATCTAAATCACAAATGAACATGTTCTGAATAGTATTAGTGAAGATTAGTAAATGCTACTGAGAATTCATTTAGTACTTCAGTTCCTTTACATTGTTAATACATGCAGAGCACACATAGCACAATGGCTACTGTGCACTTGTAAAACATTACGCATTAAGTAGGCTTCTTTCATCTGGAAGATCTCCATGTTTGTTCTTGAGGCTAATATGTCAATTAGACAATTTTCTTCTGTGTCTACTCCCTGTGTGGAAAGAAGAGAATATGAAAAAATAATGCTAGTAGAAACCACAGCTTTCAGACAAAAATCATGTTTCACTCATCAAAAATAAAAAAAAAAATCCCAGCCAGCTCTGCTGGAATGATGCAGAATGTATTTTTGCATGCTCCACCAGTTTAAATAGAAAATTACTTTAAATTAATAGTACCCTATATTTAAAACACTATATATAAAATATATTTCTACTTAACCTGAATTTCATCATATATATTTACAAGTGGGGAATGACTCAGGACTCGTACTGAAAGAAACATTATGGATAGACTTTTAAAGCATTAGTAACAATTTAAAATGTTATGAAAGAAATTAGATGCAAAGACTGAGCATACATCCTTGACAAGCATGCAGGCAATCTAAAGTAAATATTAGTAAATATCAGTAAATATCTGTTTGTTTGCTTGTTTGTTTTTTCTTTTTGTTTCTTTCTTTGTTCAACTGTTTTATTTAGGAATGTTACAGTCTGTAAAGTCTACTGTAGCACTTCGTATTTAAGGGAAGCATCATGGCCACGTATGTTGTACTGCAAATCACTGTATTTTCCCACAGGATTTGAATTAATTTTATAAACATGAGTTGGCATAAGATGCGCTGCATATGCTGCTTTTGCTATGCACTTGTATAGTGTTAATGCATATTCTGCATTAGGAACAATGGGACAACATGACATCAACGTGAGCCTGGACATACCTATGGTCCATTTTTTTTCCTTTGGCCATATGAATGCAGATCAAGATATAACACTATAAGAAAGTTTAACTTTGAGCCGCATTTAGGAAAAAATTTAACTTTGGCAATCTTACTGATAATTTTAATGAAAAAGTCATGCTTCCTTTTACTGCCCATTCCAATTATTAATGCATCAATAGTTAAAAAATATGCATTGGTTTAAATTTCTGAAGGGCAAGAAAGAAGAGCGTTAATCCTTTTTCTATTTAAGAGATTCTTAAAATATGTAAAATAGATCACCTTGCTCAGTTACATAATCTGTGACTTAATCGGTGTTTTATGTGTGACAGTGGACAGCAAATACTGATGGAAAGAAGAGGAAAACTGCTGAGCTTTGTATGCATTCCCATCTTCCAGGAATTGGCAATTTATGAATTTCCTAAGAAGGAATTTTCCACAGAGTATTGTTTTAAATAGCCAACAATGGACCTTTTTTCTAAGAATTTGTTGAAGTCTTTTATGAATTGATTTGGTTTTTTTGTCTCCACAGTGCTCTAAGGGAGTGAATTTCACCATTTGAATGAATTTTACCATTTAATTAATTTGAAAAAATATTTTTGTTAGACTCAAATGTTCAGTGTTTAAGGAGCACAATCTCAGATCTTGGAAAGAAAAGGAAATATTTTCCTAAAAATTCAAAGCTGGTTCAATTTGATTGGAGTGATCATTGCTTTATCAAAGAGTAATTTGTGTTATGTAAAACCATGCTCTGCTAAAGCATTGTTGTTTTCTAAGGTGAAGGCTAAGTACATGGCACTACATGGCTCTTGAAATTAATTTTTTTTATCATACATAAATGCTTGCAAATTGAGGGCCTTACATTTCCCTTTATAGATATTTCTTCACTTACCAGGTTTACCATGGATGTTAAATAGGTTGTATTTTTTACATGATACCTTTTTTACATGATTTTTTGCTGGGTTGAGCATACCAATGAATAAACTTCATATAGTTCTGTATTCCTGATGACCTGTTTTGGTGATCAGCTATTTATTAACCATTTCAGTGTCAAAAAATCAATTTAGCAATGTTCAGTACTGTAATTAGTGAAGTTACTGTGACTCCAAGCAATTCTGAATTTGACAAGTACCTTCAAGGCATGCCAGAGCTCATGGGCATCATAGGAGGCAGGTGGATACATCAAGCCAACCATTACTTCTCTGAAGTGATGAGAAAGATTCTCTTTTAAGTCTGTTATCAGGTCCTTGAAAAAACAAAGAAAATGCATAGACAGGATTATTTCAATAGTCAAACTTAAGAGAGTTTAAAAAGTATTAGTGGTTTTCTCTGTAAATGAATAATGATCTGTTGAAGATGCATTCTGGCTAAAATTAAGTAAGAAAGATATTCTTTTAAATAGTACCTACTTCTTTTAATAGCATGGATCAGATGAAAATAGACACACAGGCAAGTAGACCACATAGGATCATTACTTTTCAGTTTGTTACAATACAGAGGAAAATTCAGGGGTCTAAGTGCATCTACTACTTAAAAGGCTTGAAAACCCAAATACTGTGGCAGACCATGTGCAGCTTCCCTGGGCATATTTCCTTTGTGAATCCGTGGGAGCTACACACCTTTGAAAAGCAAATCCCATGCAGCACAGTAGATCTCTTGTGCTTTTTTCCAGGTTATGTGCTATGTATTAATTTTTAAAATCATGCATGTTGCTCCTGGTTCGTAAAAGTACCTCCTATGGGTAACTGGAAGCTTATGTGCTTCTATTTATATATATATTACAGTCTAGCAGAATTCACTACTTTTGAGAGAGGCTGAATTAATAAAAAGGAGACCCCTTCTTTCCCTGAATGTATCTCAATATTTGTGTGCCAGATAGCTGAGTAATGGATGAGAGCTTCCTCCCCATTCTCCCCTTTCCCAGTATCACCCTTCAAAAAACATTGCAAATGCCAAAAGCTTGTTAGTTATACTGTTGGTGTTTCCGATTAAGATGATACTTGTGTGCTCATTTTTTGTGTGTTTTGTGTACAGCACTAGTTAGATGTCAGGTATGTTCTGAGCTAAGTCTGAATTAAAGGGACTACCAGGAACTGTTCCCATGATATAAACTATGATGTCTTCAGAGCCGCATCTTTTTCAGGTCTTTTTTAGTTTTGATACATATCTGAATATAATGAATTAGTAGCTAGTGTAGAAATAAAGGAGGACATGCGCACATTAATAAATAAATTTATGATCAAGAAAAATGCAGTCTTCAGTGAATGCACATTAGATGCATTTGAAAACCACTAAATTACACTGTTTCTATACACGTGGTATAGACACGAATTCATTAAGACATTTCACTTCTGACAACGTGCCTGTGGGAAAATGGACTAATAATACAAATGGATGCTAATTAAAAATTACTCCTGCAATTAGAACTAAGGGAAGTGAAGTATTGAAAAATAAGTTGTCACTATAACATTTCCTCATCATCTCTACTATAAGAAATCCATGAAGGTTAATTGTAAGAAGGAACCTTACAGCTTGTCTGTATGTCTGAATCATGCATCCAGGTCAGGGACTTAGTTTCTTTTTTTATAATTTATTCCTGAAGTGTCACACTTTATATTTGTCAAATGAAAGGGCACGGTGGCTACTATATGTATATCAGTCTAAATTGAAATTAAGAGGGTTGAGAAGTGGTCTGACAGGTTTACCGTAGATTAAACTGAAAAGGCTAAATCTGAGCTATCTGTCTACTCCATCCTGCAGAGTTTACCACTCATCAACTAGGACTGCTGAGTGGCACATGTGCCCGGTGAAATATATCCATTAATACAGTTTACATCCAGTGAAATGCCATCACTGATGTATGCTGAAATACCTTCTGAAGTGTATACTGCAGCAACTAAGGGCAAGACACATCCCATCCTGTTTGGCAGTTTCTGCCCAAGACAACTGATTTTTGAGGGATGAGTTAAATAAACTGCACAGAGCCCTAACCATATTAGCCATTTCAGTTTATCTACTCTCCCAGGTGAGACAAAAAACCCAGCATTCATTGTTTCATCTCTGCAGTAGATTAGAGCCAATTTGTACTGCTCCCTGTTTCCACATGGCAAAAGGTAGAATTACGTGGGGTTTTTTTTGAAAGATGTAGAGAGTATCTTAATATATCTTGCAGTTCAACAGATTAATATAAATTAAAATTGTGGGTGTATATGCAAGAGTTTCAGAATTTTCTGTAACTCATTGCTAGAATATAAAAGCAATTTGTTTGCCTTTCCCTTCTATTATTATTCATAGTTTTAGAAATTGAAATTCTTAAAGATGAGATCTGAAAATTTCTTTGGCTTTTTAAATTCTTGATCTTTAGTTCTGTGTTCACTGGCTTTATAGCATTTCAGGTTGACTGAATATGGCTGATAAAAATTTAAAGGTGGTGTGTTTTCATAGAATTTATTTATGGTTTTATTTTGGTTTCTAAGAGGCATGAAGTTTTTTAATGTAGTTTGACATGCTTTACTTTTTGAGTAAAACTAAAATGCAATGAGGAATGCTGCATGAATGAACACTGAGCTTGTGTGGTTTGCATGTCTAATGGTAATGGTAACCTAATAAATAAATGTGCAAACACACTTTTATTTATTCATATATACCGATTTCAATCATTTTTACAGTCTTCGAAAAGAAAGGATACCTATAATTAAGTTATTGTTCTTTTATGGTCTATATAAAACATACCCATTCAAGGCTGCATCTAAAATAGCATAAGTATTGTTTGTTTGAATTTTTATAGCAGTCCAAATGAAGCCAGTGATCTGCTATAGGTGAGTAACAACACAAAGTACACCTACTATACCAATTAAATCCAGCTCTTCTTTTTACCTCAATTCAAGGAGAGGGAGGGGCTGTTTCAGCATGTTTAGAGATAAATGGTTGAGAGGTATTTTGGTATACAGGTGGCACAAAGACTGTCTCTGGAAAACTGCTCATCAACCCAAAGAGGAAATTACACATTCTACTGGTGTAACAGACCACATCAGAGGTTCGTGTGGAGGTTTTGAATGAACTGTTTCTAGTTAACAAATGGAAAACATTGTGCTAACATTGTCCCTAATTAAGGCTGAGTGGTAAGATTTCTGGAAGCTCATTGTCCTCATTTAAGCTGATCAATTCAATGGCAATCATACACTGACCTCCATCATGATTTCCAGTGAGCTGTTTTTCACACATCAGGAATAGAAGAAAACTGGATTTTGTTTAAAATGTTTATCTGGCTTCTGTTATGAGAAGGGCATGTCTTCAATTTAATCACAGCATTTTTCTTCAGCTTTCCCACAGTATCTAGCTTCACACAGAACTTTTAATTATTTCATTTCCCAAGTATTTTAGAAAAGGTGTTGCTATGCTTTTTGCCCTGAGATAACTAAGGTAACTGAGAAAAATGCAAACATTGCAACTTTCCTAAAGTTATTTGGTTAGCAATAATAGATCTGGAAATGGAATGAGGGTATCTCTTGCTGTGTATATTTAAGAGCTTGTATAACAAATATTACCTTGTTATATACAGTAAATAAAGATAAATGTGAAAAAAAATGAACAAACATTTTATGTCTTAAAATTTTTGAAAGACCTTTACAAGATTCCTAAATTTAGCAATCATCACCTTAATTTTGTGCTTGGTGTATGAATGAGATTACAAGGTATGAAGTCTGCGAATCTCAATGATTGTGATGAGAACACTAATCAGTGCATCAGTAAGATACAATTACCTGTGAATATTGGTATGATGGTGTTCTCTGGTGTTTCAACCTAAATACTATTCTATTATGTATTCCAGAAACGTGAAAAAAGTAATGCAGAAACCCAAAAGCACATAGTAGAAGTAGAAATAAGTCTCTCCAGAAATTCCGGTTTGGCCATTAGAGGAGGAGTATGAATTCCCGAAAAAACTTCATGCCCCTTTTTTTAACTTTGTGTGCAGCAGCTGTGCTTCCACTGCTACATAGCTGACAATTTGAAACCACCAGAGGTATCGATAGTTACATCAGTGAAATTGTGTGCCAGTGTTTTGGTACTGGCCAACTGTCTGGGAGGCTTTTGGTTCCAGTGACTGAACTCAGAGAAGGGCTGAGCAACTGCACTGCTGAAGGAGAGGCTGAAGTAATGAAAAGACAAAGTGTCTGTGTCGTACCCTGCCGTACATTTCTCTGTACGCCTCAGCAATCATGAGCCGCTGTGAATTGCAACGCTGTGTTAGGATATCAATCAACACATCTTTTTCACAACCTGCAAAGGAAACAAGATACAGATTCTAAATAAAGAAAAAGTAGTTATTTACTTACAGTTGTGATTATACGGTAGCCCAAATTCTTAAAAAAAATAGATCAACAGATTAATATCCCACTGATATTTACCAACATCAGTTATGCTTACCATGCTTACGTACCACAGCAAAAAGTGACATAATTTATTTATATCAGATGCATCACCATCTCCCTCAAGCTCAGTGGATTTGAAAGCATCAATAAAATAGAAGCTTTCATCTATTCAGAACCAGGCCCACTAGCAGAATTTGTGGCTGAGCCTGGGAAGTCATACTTCTATGTTCTGTTGATACTGATTAAATTGTCATTTCAGAATTAGACATCTGTTTTATGAGGATGATGAACTGTGAGCAGAACATTTGTTGAAAAACTGAAAGATAGGTATTTTCAGAGAAGCTGTATAAAAATAAGTTTTGAAGTTTAAAAAGATACAATATTTTAACCAAGGCCGTTTTATTGAAGGCTTCATATGGTCTTTTGTCTTCATAGCTAGAGAATACTGCTAAACTCACAAAATCGTAGAATCCAACAGTAACAATATGTAATATAATATCATAACTTTTACTCATGAAAAATAAGATAATGATCAACATATTCTGAAATTTTTTTGTGTAAATCAATTGACTATCTTGGTTCATGTGATGTTAAGTCTGAGCCCTCATATTCCCATTAAAGAAGCTGAAAACAGAATGCAAGATTTGGTGCTACACAGCTTTGTGAAAAGCCCAAGGGGTGTAAAGACTTTGATACAGGCAAACATTTTAATGCAATGAAAACGTTTCAGATAGTAAAACAAAAAATCAATATTCTGATGCTCAGAAATACCAGCAGTGTTCAACAGGAAGACACAAAATTCTAAGCAGAGAAAAATGCTTTGGTATTTTGGTGGGTTATTTTGTTTGGTTTTTTTGTTTTGTTTTTTTTTTACATACTGAAAGCAAAAATTGCTCCTGAGTGAAGGACAATAATTTTCTTTAAACTTTCCAGTCAATTTTCTTTTTTATTTCTAGAAGACTGATTAAAAGATTTAAGAGTCCCTGATAACAGTTCAAGTTACAATTTCCTTTGTTGGCCTTCACTGTAGTGCATAACATGGAATTCTGTATGTTTTTTTTAATTTTCTCAAGGAAAGCATTCATTAATATAAGTGTTGCTGTAGATTTTAGATTAATTTTGATCACATCTTAGTTCCTGTAGATGCAAAATAGTGATTCATTTGGACATCACCAGTATGTCTTATTGTGGTATCTTGAAGAACCAAGATATACTTGATGACACTTAATTTTATGAGTTTTTATTTTGGCTAATACGTGTTATTTTACGAGAAAAAACAAACAGACAGACAAACAAAAAACAAACAAACAAAAAGAGGCTCATTTAGAATCAGTGTAAGAACCAGTGAAGTCACTCACTGCTTCCCTGTAAGGCTCCTCCTAGCAACTGAGCATCCATAATGGGGTTGGATCCAGAGCTTGTTACAATCTGGGTTGATGTTTATCACAATGTTAATCATGATGGGTATAGCAATATCTTGTATCAAATCAGCCATAATGAGAATAGTCAACCTGCACATGGTTCGACTGACTGGTTATACTCCCTTATGCAATAAAGAGAAACCTATTGACGTCCTTCACATCAATGGAGCCATGGCCCCCATGATATTAGGATAATGCAAAGCAACAGTTGCTAGCTATGTGCAAATACACACACAAGCCTGTACAATATTGATAATTCCCAAGATTTCATCCCTTGTGTGCTTGATTAACTATATGCATATGGGATGACAAAAAAAAAAAAAAAAAAAAAAGGTTTTGGGATGAAATTAGCAGTAAACTAAAGTTCTTAACTATAGTGAAGTTTTAAGTGGCGGACATAGCTTCACCTGTATACAAGTGATTCCCCAATTCAGTATTGTTACATTGAAAAAAAAAAAAAGAAATTGTTCACGGGGTGACTTAAATTGTGTTTGCTTGTTCAAATTGTCGTATTCAGTACAGTGTAAAATTTGTTCATAATAAGATTAATTTTCTTTTCATTTCTATTTCTTCAAACTCTCTCTCTTTCTTCTTCCCTTTTCTGTTATGGTTTTCTTCTCTTTCCAGTTCTCTGTAACCACTACCCAGTAATTCTTTAAAATTGTCTTTGAGACACGGGTGATGTGTGAGTCTGACCTCAGTGATTTGCAACTATCTCAAAGGAGCAATTTTAAAATGAATAGCCCTGGCTAGGGTGGAGGACCTGGCTGGCCAGAGCTGAGCAGGGGGTGACACCTCGGGATGTGATAAGACCTGCTGGGTGGAGAATGCTCCTCTGAGCTCCAGCCTTTAATGCTGGGACATCCCTCCAGGCACGACTTAGCCACCTTGGTTGTACTTGTGAAGTACCTGGCTAAGGGGGCTGGAGCAGAGTAAGGATGATGCCAGGAAGAAGATAAGAACTGATGACTGGGTGGAGACTACTCCCCTTTCCTGAGGGCCAACCTTCAATGCTGGGACGCCCCCGGAGGCACGATTATGTACCTGGCTAAAGTGGCTGGAGGAGAGAAGGAATGGCACCTGGAAGAAGATAAGAATTGATGACTGGGTGGAGGACTACACCCTTCTGCTCCCCCTCCAGTCAGCCTGTCTTCCAACGAAACTTGCTGACTGACAGCTGCCCCTTCGTAACAAAAGGGGCTCGGGTATATATTGCTGTCCATGCTCTGACTGGCGTTGTCTCTTCACCCACCGCCTTTTCTGCATCAGACCCTGTCCAGGATCAGCACCATCCTGAAGAACCTCGTTGGACAGCTGGGCCCCTGGTGGTGACTCTCTCTCTCTCATTCTTCCCACTTTCTTACTCTTTATTTCTCCACTTTTCTCTCTCATTCTTTCTTACCACTTTCTTACCACTTTTTCTCTCTCTTTCTTATATCTTCTTTTCCTCTCTCCTTCTTTTGCGTGGCTCTATAGTTTGCCTGTGTCAATTGTCAAATAAAATCTGCTTGCACCCAACCCTTTTCTACAGTTGGACTTTGTTTCACGGACCCAAAACAAAAATAAATTTTAATGTTACCTCAGACCGTAACAGGCTAATATGTTTTACTTTATGAGAGCTTTCTAAAACAAACGAACAAACAAACAAACAAACAAAAAACAACTAAAAAAAGGCACATTTAGAATCAGTGTTAGAATCAGTCAAGATACTCACTAATTCCCTGTAAGGCTCCTCCTAGCAACTGGGCATCCATATTAGGGTTAAAATTCAGAGCAGGAAAAATTGTTCCTCCTATCTGCCAGAGGAGAAAGCAGATCTATTACACTGTATGTATAATTACATTGAAAAACAACAAACATAATTAAATTCTCTCTGCTTCATGGGGAACACCATGAAAGTTATTAATTTATGAAATGGAATTTAAACTTGCACGAAGACTTGTGAAAATAGATGAAAATGCCTATAGAATGATTTAAACCTGGGGGAAAAAAAACCCTAATAGTAATTAAGTTTTTTGCATCTCAATGTAACCACATTTTTATGTCTGTCTCATTCCCAAACTTTTTTTGAAAATATTATTTTGTCTTTCAAAGTTTATCCATGATATTTCTGACAGTCTTCAATATCTGTTTCTCATGGTATTTCTAATTTGAAAGACCTACTGAGAACATGATGAATGACATACATATGTTGCTTACAAACCTAGTGATCTTTTTAAAGAGATGATATTACTTTTAAGTAATAACATCCATTCTTTACTGGACATATAGTTGTCAAATATAGTTGTCAAAGAATATAATTGTCAAAGATGAAGAAAAGGCTGAGGTATTTAACACCTTCTTTGCCTCAGTTTTCAACAGCAAGACAGGTTATCCTGAGGACAGCTGGCTTCTGGAGCTTGTAGAAAGTGACAAGAATCTAAACAGCCCCCCTGTAATCCAGAAGGAAACAGTCTGATCTAGTAAACATGTACCTTCTAATCAGGTTCTAGTTTTAAAAGAAGTTAAAAGTTAATTAAAATTTTCTCATACTGTATGCATTATACGTGTCTTCGTCTTCCATCATGCAGGAGACATTTGTCCCAGATTATTTTTGATGAGGATTTTCGGTGTACCTCTTATCTGGATTTTCAGAGTGGCTTCGCAGCAAATTCAGCATTTTGCCAATATATGACAGTTCTCTGAACTGAGATCTGGATCCTTGGAAAGAATCTCTCTGTAACTAATGAGGTCTTCGTGCTGGCATAGCTCACCGAGTTATTGCTGAGTGCTGAGTAACTTGAAGAAAGTAGTTTGCTACTTTGTAACGTGTACACAGTCAAGCCTTTCCGAATATTTATCCCGTCACAGACTTCATGAGTTTTATCCTGTAACCACTTTCACAGTTTCAACCTTTGACAATCCTGCAGAGGCATTCCTTGTTCACTTTATGCTCTTAATTTCCAAATCTTCAGGAGTTTAAAACTTATTAAACTTACTCCACCTATTTTAATTGAATTTTTGAAATACTGGCAGGTCTGGTCCAAACCTTTAGAGCTGAACTTTGGTAATTTTGGGTCTGAGTTTATTGTGATTACACAGTGACACGTACCACTTGCTGTGTGTTGTAGCCTTTTGGGTTTTTGTTTGGTTGGTTTTTGTCTTTTTTTTTAATATCCAGTAGCAAATAATTTGAGAGTTCTGTGTGTTATTTAATGTGAAAGGCAAGCCAAGTAAATTTACTGGCAAGAAGTTCAGTGAAGACAGCAATTGATTCTTGGACACTACAATGCTGTCTGTGCCTCCCTGAAATAAACCCCATGTAGACAATCCATACACTTGTCACAGAGGAAGGGGCCTCGGTACCATAATGGCAGGTGGCACTGCTGCCCTTTGGTGACAAGATGCTACACAGCAGGTGAGAAGGAAAAAACTTGATTCAATAGCAATGCAGAAATCCAAGAAGTGGCTTTTCTGATCAAGTGACTGCTCTATTGATCTTTGGTGTATTTTTATGAGGAAAGTGAATGCATGAAAGAGATGTTGTATTTTTAAGTTGTTGAGTAAGACTCAAAGCTTACATTTATCTCCTGTACAGAGAGATAGGAAGCTGCGGCAGGGTTTTTGTTTGGCAAATATTTGTTACAATCATCTTGTAATATTTTAGAGTCTCTACTTAAAACATTCTTTTGCTTGACATTCCTCAAGAAAATGAGGAAATGCAAAAAAACCCACTCAGTTTGAGAAAGCTAGGGTTCTGCTTCCAGAACCTAGGGCCCAGGATGGAAAATCATGTTTTCCCAAAAAATTACACAGGGTCTGCATGCCTGTTTGTGCCTAAGAAGTGCATACCTAGGAGCAGTGTTTATCACTGGACAAACTGAGGGAACAGAGCAGTAGAGACATTTGGGAACTGAATGAAATTGAATTGACAATCAACAAAATTGCATTTTGATCAGGGAGCAAGCAACTACATGGGAATAGGTTTCTCCTTTCTATTACCTTTGATTAGAGAATTTCTACTGCCCTCTTTTGAAGCCGGGCATTTTTAGGGTCCATTGAACACCTGAGTGTAGTTACACATATTGCTATTTTGCTTCATTCATTTCCACTGAAGTCAGCTGTGACTGACCAATAAACCCTTAAAATGGAAGAAAGCTCTGAGGAGCTGGGTGAGGGTATTGTGTCCATGAATCTCAGGGAATAATGCAGGATATGACTGACCACAGCTGTGGCAAAGGAAGCTGAATTTATCTCAGCACAAAGGAGACTATGGGTAGTCTTTGTTTTAGATAAACAGATATCTATAATTGAATGGATGACCTGGTCTGTAAATGTTTATACCTGAGTTCATTAAGAGGGGGGGAATGTCACCATAAGTCAGCCAGACCAGCATGAGGGAAGTGAATATGTGTCAGCCCAGCACTGAGTATAAACACTAAACAACTAGCAAAATAATTTGGAAGAGAGCATTGGGCTTGAGATGGTTGCAACCCGTATTTTCCTTCCTTGTAATGGAGGACGTTTAGCAGTGAGTATATCATAGAGACCAGCAACGGGTCTCTCCAGTGAATGAATGTCCAACAGGGTTCTGAGTAATTCAAGCAACAACTCCCCACTGATCAGGATGAACTATTAGGAGGACCATAGCACTGGTACCATCATCAGATTCCAATAGCTTTGAGGCAGCAGTCACATTACAATAACTCTTTCTAAAGATTAGCTGAAAATATTTTACAAGACCAGAGAGCACATCGTAAATCAAAGTGAAAAAAACCTGCAGAATCTCTGCAGCTTTCTCTGGAAAATAGAAAACATGAAGTGGTAACTGCTGTAAGACAGATCATCAAGAATTACTGTGATTATAAAATTAAAAACAAAAAAGGGTGGAAAGGGAACCCAATCTATGCTTTTATCAGCAACCACCCTATATAGAAACAATGTAAAAAAATTACTGACAGGCCCAACAAGAACAATAGTAAACTGACAAAAATCAATATAGAGCACATTGTGCATCTTGAGCTTTAGACTGCTACAGAATGAAGGCAAAGGAATTCAGAATAAAATCAGCAGCATAGTGGCTTAGTGGGAGGGGTTGGAACTAGGATTGCACTGGCAATTTTCTTTCTTTTCCTTTTACTTTAAAAATAGTGTTGACAATCATTATTGTTTAATCATAATTCAGTGCTTCTAGGTTACGAATTACAACCTATGACCTACTTACCCCCATTCAATCTAATAATTCTATAATTTTTCAAAAAATTAAACAAATTTTTTCCAAAAGCATTTTAAAATAAGTAAATATTGTTAAATGCTCATTGATATCAGTGATATGGGAATGAGTGATAAAGAAACTTCCATTACACTCTGAGGTCAATCCTGTAGGGTGTACACCAATTCCAAATGTATGCTTTGAACAATTCTAAACTTTTTGCAGAAATGGGCATAAAAATTGTGTTGGTAATCAATGGTGTTCACTGTACATAATGTGACTATTTGAGTCATCATGCTGGTAAGATTTATGTACATCGTCAGTATAAAACCACCATGGGCAATTTATTTATACATTTTAATTTCCTAAAAGGGAAACTAGTAAAAATACGTTGACCATGGAGCATGAGAGATTTGACTATGAGGAGTGGAAAACTTTGACACTTGCACAGAAAATAAAGTTGCTGATTAGGTGAACATGACTATATTCATAGAATCATGGAACCATAGAATGATTTGGGTTGGAAGGGACCTCTAGAGGTCATCTAGTACAACCAGGGACACCCTCAACTAGATCAGATTGCTCAGAGTCTCACCAAGCCTTACCATTCATGTCTCTAGGGATAAGACCTCAACTACTGCTCTGGGCAACTTGTTCCATTTTTCCACTACCCTCACAGTAAAGAACTTGTTCCTAACATCCAATCTACATCTACTCTTCTCTAATTTAAAACCATTGCCTCTCATCCTATCACTACAGACCCTTGCAAACAGTCCCTCTTCAGCCTTTCTGAGGGCCCCTTTCAGATACTGGAAGGTCACTATTAGGTCCCCCAGGAGCCTTCTTTTCTCTGGGCTGAACAACCCCAACTCCCTCAGGCTGTCATTGCAGGAGAGGTGTTCCAGCTCCCTGATCATTTTTGTGGCCCTCCTCTGGACCCACTTCATTGGATCAAAGTCCTTTCTGTGTTGAGGGCTTTAAGCTGGATGTAGTACCCCAGGTGAGGTCTTACCAGAGCAGAGTATCAGAATCACCTCTCATGGTCTGCTGGCCATGCTTCTTTTGATGCAGCCCAAGATGCCATTGGCTTTCTGGGCTGCAAGTGTGCACTATTGGTTCATGTCCAGCTCTTCATCCATCAGCACCCCCAAGTCCTCTTCTGCAGGGCTGCTTTCTATTACCTCACCCCCCAGCCTGTACTGATTGTGTGGATTGTCCTGACCCAAAGTGCAGGACCCTGCATTTGGTCTTGTTGAACCTCACCTGGGCCCACCTCTCCTGTTTGTCCAGATCTTTCTGGATGACATCCTGTCCCTCTGTCTTGTCAACAGCAACACTCATGTTGGTGTCATCTGCAGACTTGCTAAATATGCACTCAATCCTGCTGTTTATGTCATCGATAAAAATATTTACAGGTCCCAGTACAGACCCCTGAGGGATACCACTTGTCACTGGTCTCTATCTGGACTTCAAGCTATTGACCATTACCCTCTGGATGTGATCATCCAGACAATTCCTTATCCACTGAACAGTCCACCCATCAAATCCATATCTCTCCAGGTTGTTGAGTAGGATGTTGTAGGAGACCGTGTCAAAGACCTTGCAGGAGTCCAGACAGAACAGTATGGCTGTATGGAAGTTTGTTTTTTTTTTTTTTTTTTTTTTGTTTTTTTTTGTTTTTTTGTTTTTTTTTTTTTTTTTTTTTTTTTTTTTTTTTTTTATGTGAGCTACTTTATCTTCTCCAGTCATAAATTAACCACATTAAAAATTATTCCTTCCCTAAACGGGTTTTATTTATAGTAATCTAGGGCAGATCCCATAATAAGTGTGGTGTTCACTATTTCACTAGTATCTGAATATATATAGCTACATATATAGCCCCCTCCAAACTGGCCAGGGAGGGACATCCACAACCTTCCTGGACAATATGTTCCAGTGCCTCACCACAGTCAAGGATTTCTTCCTAATGTCTAATCTAAATCTACCCTCTTTCAGCTTAAAATTATTACCCTTTGTGCTGTAACTACATGCCCTTGTAAAAAGTCCCTCCCCAGATTTCCTGTAGGTCCCCCTCAGGTACTGGAAGGCCACTGTAAGTTCTCCCCAGAGCCTTCTCTTCTCCAGGCTGACCAACCACAACTCTCTCAGCCTGTCTTAATTGAGTAAATGACTGTTGAGTTTAAACTGCAGGGTTTTTTTAACAGGAAAAAAAGAATTTGTTTCTTTCACCTCCATTGAGCAGTGTTTTCACAAAATTTCAGATGAGATTTACATTTCTCTACCAAATATAATAGAAACCCATTATCAAGTTCAAAGTCGCTGGTAGGGACAAATGGATGGACAAATAAACAGAAATATTGCTAAATTTTTTAAAGAAACTAGGGGGGGGAGGGATGCCTGGGGTCACCTCTGAAAGAACATGAAGAATTTCACAATTTAAAAGTCTGTTTTAATTTTGATATCTGTATTCTAGCATCTGACGTCACATATTTACCATTACGTTGTAGCACTCTTCAAACATAGTATTTGGCATGGCAAGGCTTTCTGCATTAGAAAGAGAATGCCTTCAAAGAGCACCTGAGAAAAGTTATTTTTGAAAGGAATTTGGCTTTGTTATAGGTTATTTTAGAGCAGATGCTGTATCTGAGCATGGAGAAATGTATTTTATACTTTCTTTCCTCTACAGCATCCTAATGAAAAGGGTATCTGTTATTCAGAAGGAAGAAAATCAGCAATATTTTGCTTCTTTCCCCACAAGCTATCCAAGCACCTGAAGATGAGGAAACCAAATCATTCAGTGACTTTTGACTTCTGACATTAGAAGACCCTCATCTACAAAGGTACAGTTCTGATTCCCCAGAGGTGGTCCAAGTGGGCACTTCATAAGTATCTCTGTGTATTTGAACATAGGCACTTTACTCACTTGAAAGAAACTGATTCCAAAGCAGCTGTGCAGACAGAACAGGTTTGTGTAGTGTTAGTGGAATAAATCAAAACAAGAGATTGGAAAGGGGCTGTAAAATTTGCAATGACTCTGAAAAATTATATTCGCATTCTACCTTCTCTCTGTGGAAAGAAGTTAGAGCTTTTCCTGATCAAAGGCATAAGCAAGCAGTTCAATAAAAGTATAAGTAAATGTTGAGGCTGCTTTTATCAAATTATTTTGAGTAAAGATCAGGCAATTCAATCTTGTGACGGAAAAAGCAATCTAATGTATGAACAGCCCTCTAATATTTGTTCAGTAAGTCATTCAGCTGATAACAACAAAGTCAAACTCCTTATTCTGAACATTTCCCATAGGGAATATCTACTAAAATAGTGTTTGCTTTATTTGCTAGCTACATGCTCTAAGCTAGCTTTATTTTTGCAAAGATAACTTTTGTGTGCATATTTATTAAATAAAACTTTCAGGAATATTTTGATTTACTGTTGAGTTTATTGTTTGTTACATTCCATTTGAATAATGCATGATTCGGTAATGGAAGAGGTACTTTTAAATATAGAAAATTCTTTCTCCAAAGACTCCCATATTTCCCCATAAATATATTTGAGAGGTGACAGATGTAATTTTATCTAGTTTCCGGTAGTTTTACCTCTGTGGTAAGGTGGGGAGCCATTTCTGTGCACAATCTCTGATAATGATGTCTCCTTGCATTGCTGAATCTGGCAGAACTGCTGCTTCTAACATTACAATCTTGATCTTGAGGACCTCTGTCCTATCCAGTTGTTCATATGGAACACACATATTTACTAATATGCATAACAAAATATAATGGAGATAATAATGAAGAACCAAGTACATTTTGAAAGTAACACTTCCAATTATTTTTTCATGGTTCTCATGCTTCTGAATTTAAGGTATATAAATGGTTTTTTCCTTGAAAAGTCTAAAGTGTGTTTTTTAGACTTGTTTTCAGTCTGAAGTTGTGTTTATGAAGAGCAGACAAGAAATTAACGTAACAACAACTCAGTCCCGTGTAAACCTTGCTTTCTTGCTTATGATTTGCTAGAAAGAATGATTTTTCTGCTGTTTTGTTGCCGAGTCTCATCTGAGAAAACTGCCATTACTCCATGACTGACTTTATCTTGAGGAACCAGCAGACAGCCAGGGGAGAATGTTTTCATGGGCTCTGCACTGTATGTCCCCATTCTGTCTGGACACCTCAGCAGGGAAGGCTGCACCACTGGTTAGGATCTATACAAACACCTAATTTCTCTCCCTTCCCATTCCACAACACATGAAAATGGCAATAAAATTTACAAGAAAGAATTTACCCAACCTGTTATTCCGTCACAATAACTTTCAGAAAAAGCCTGTAATTGGGTTTTTATGTCTTTCCTTAAACCAATATGCACCCCATATTGTCTTCAGTTACTTTTCTGATCTCTTACTTCTATGATTATGAAAAAAAAAGGGGGGGGGGGGGGGGCCTAATCGTTTTAGATCATATTCACACTGTTTATTTTGGAATATTTTGGTGCAATTCAGAAGATCAAAATTAGGAACTTAAATGCCCTCTCTGCTCAAAAGAGGTCCTAAACGCAGAATGACTGAATTAAATTAACTTATAAAAGCTGTTATAAACATCTCCCACAGTTAAGAGTTCATTTGTAATCTATTAGATTTTTTTAATAATACAAACTGCTGTAATATTATTACAGGCAGCATACTTGCAATTTTAATAACTAAAAAGCAAAAGTATCTAAATTATATTTTATCATGTATGACCATTAATATCAGGAAATGTACTATATGAATATGCAATGTCAAATATTTAAATATAATTTGTCTCAATAATCAGTAGAAGAAAAGAAACTGAGCTTCCTGACTTCTCCAACTGAAATGGTTTTACTAGCTTCATCAGATGGAGCTTTCTTCCTGTCTTCCTTTAATTATCAGGAATAGATTAATAACATAGTAATTAAGACAAGAAACAAAGAAAAAAATAGCTTTTCAGTTCTTAACTGGCCCAGTAAAGAATGCAAGATACCAAACTGCAGAAACCCAAACTGGTTAGTAAAACCCATCAATACCTATTCCTTAGAAAAACTAACCTATGCAATATAAATTCATAGGAAGAAATTCTTAATTGATATTAGAATAATTATTGCAATTATACTTTCAAATATAATAAGTAAGGAAAAAATGTTCATCCTTGAGAAAATTCTATATTGATCTGTAAACTTATTGGGAATTAACATGCAAAAATTATTTGAGAGGAATGAATAATTATTCCAATTAATTTTAATTAAGAGAATATGAAGGTCCTTAGTGAACATAATTATCAGTTAGCCAGGTGCATAAACTAATTTCATATTATTCTGTCATGAAATTATAACTATACCAGCTTTAAGAACGGAGATTTAAAATTGCAGTATGAACTTTTATATTCTTGAAGAGCGCTATTAATACTATTTAATATATTGCCCCAACTTACTGATGGTGAAAAATAATTGATAGCTTTTCCTGTATTATGGCCCCTTTAGAGGTAGCATTTATTTCCTTATTTCCTTTTATTTTTCACATTGTGAAAAAACCCAAATAGCTATAAAAGATAACACTATTCAGTTACATTATGCAGACTGTCTTGTTAAAATATAAAACCATCAAAATAGTGCCATGAATCACTATTTTCTGAACAACTCACATTTTAAATACAGTCAGGTGATAGTAAGCAGTTTTGTGTCTTACAGCTAAGTGCAAGTATAGAAAACCCACAAAAAGCCTCACAAAGAGATAAAAGTGAAATTTTTTTCTTGAAACATCTAGAAATCATGAATCAAGAACAAAAAATTCTTTATATTTTAATAATTTTAGACACGTCATATATCCTGTAAGTAACCTCAATTAGATTCAAATCATAAATTAACCTAATCCGAAGTTAATTTCTGTCAGTGGAAGGAAATGGGTCCCAACATGTGTGATGACAACTCAAGAGCAGTGAAAAGCCTTGAAAGATTTCAGAGCAGATGATTATACTCACATAGTCTCCACAAGACATTTTGATACCAGTCTTCAAGTTCTGTTGAGGTGAGAAGAGTCTAGCTTTTCTAGAATAACACTAACAGCTCAATAAACTCAATTGTTATAGTTAACTCTTACTCTGTTTTGGAGAATTGTGAGAAACCATCCAATCAAACTGGTACCAAGTATATTAGGCTCCAAGGTAACAATGAAGCAGGAACACCAGCTGGTACTTTATGTCCTTGGGCTTTATAGATTCCCTGTATACTCAGTCATTAATCATATGTGAATAAGTATGATTAGAACGTAAGTAAACAGAGTCATTAGCACAACACCCTCTATTCTGCTGTGTTGATTTTAAGAATCAGAATTCAGCTAGTCACAGGATGAAATGCTCACATACAGAAAGTGCATGTGTTAATGATTTACTTTTCAGATTGGGCCTGGTCTACTTTTTTTCCCCTTGTGCTAAAATTGCGCAGCTCATTGCTTGTTCTAATAACTATTTGTACCTGGCATCCATAAGAGGATGCCCATGCGTATGTGTTACCTGAAGTAATGTGGTCAGATCCTTGGGCCTCAGTGGAACTGTGTAGATGAGAGTCTTTTCACAGAACTTACAATTTGCAAAATCCTGCAAGGAGATGATAAAAAATGCTGTAACATTGCCCTAATCAAAGACTTATAATTGACCTATCCAACAGACAGCAAAACTACATTTTTCATAGATAATACAATGTATTTTTTTCTGTTAATAGTAACTATTATTGTGATAAACCACAGAAAAAAACCAAAGCTTTCTTAAAAATAATAGGAGTATAAAATAGGGGTTCAGAAACAGTTTGTAAATCATCTTGTAAAACTTGAATGGAAGCACAGGCTACCACTATCCTGACTACCAGTATAGGGAGATGATTTTTCTACAATAGGTGGAGACGAATAGTAGCTCAAAATGTGAATTATACTACTTCATTTTTCTTGATTTTTCTTGTCCTAATTTGAGAATACCAGGATTAAAAAATGGCTTATGGCTATACTGCTACATCTTTGCCCCCATTCTCCACCAGATGTAGCAAGACAAACCTCTTCTATGGATGCGGTGCTCCAAGGTCCAACCAGGTGTCCCAGTAGAATCTCACGAATGGTGCTCTGACCAGCCTAGATCGGTGCTACTGCTCCAAAGGTGGCTAAACCAGCCCCCTGGCTTCCTCAGGTGTGAGCTTTTTATTGGCCCCCTAATCCTGCTCATGCGCAGTAGGGGCCTGCCCTAATTAGGCACAGGTGGGCTTAACACGAGGTCAAGCCCACTACCTGGCAATTAGTGGCACCTGGTTGCCTCATGTCACTACACTACTCCCTGCTCCGTTCCAGCCACCTCAGCCAGGTACTTAGCACGTACAATCAAGGTGGCTTCCTCCACCCTGGCCAGGGTAATCGTGCCTGGAGGCACGTCCCAGTACTGCAGGCTAGCCCTCAGAAAAGGGGAGTAGTCTCCACCCAATAGCTCTTATCACATCGAGGTGTCACCCCCTGTTCAGTTCTGGCCAGGCCAGGTCCTCCACTCTAGCCAGGGCTCTTCACTTTAAAATTGCTCTTTTGAGACAATTGCAAATCAGTGAGGTCAGACTCTCACACTAGCAAACATGTCTGTGCTGCTCTTTTTGTCCAGTATTACTGTAGTGGCTAGCAGTATGTGTTTAAACCATGGAACTTTGTGCTACTGAGCAAGTGGTTTATGTAATGGAAAAGAAAATCTGAAAATAGCCAGAGCTTGTGGATTTCCTAGCCTTCATCAGAGCAGAGAATGCATAAGCATATGACAAAAGTCAAGAAGAATCTACAGAAAGGTAATCTCTAGCTCTAGTGTAATAGTAGCAGCTCTACTGTAATGGTAACAGTACATGTTTGAAAATGTAGTAATGGGAATTACAGTCACTGTAGGACCTTAGAATCATATGTAGAATCTTACTCATCATGATTAAATTAAGTATACAGTGGTGAATATCTTGATACAATGAATCACCATAAATTCAATGAGTCAAATTCAACTTTTGCAACTCCCAAGTCTGTATTTATATTACAAAAATGATGTGGGCACTTACCTACCTTCCTGGCAATTCCTACTAGTGTTGCCAAGGCCAAGTTCTGCTCTCTTTCTGTGAAGAGCTCTGTTCACAAGAACTGTACACAGAGGGGAACAGGACTGTGAGGACTGTGGAGCTGGCAATGTGCACCTTGGAAAGGTGACTGACAGCTGCTGTTTGTCACTGACAGAAGGCTGGCCACATGAAGCGATGGAGGATTTTAAAGAAGAGAATAGGGTTTGAGAGACAGTAAGTAATGAAAAATCCACAAAAAGGGCCTGAAGGAGGACCCGGGAAACTACAGGCCTGTCAGTCGGACCTCAGTGCCTGGCAAGGTTATGGAGCAGATCAACCTGGGGGCAATCACACAGCACCTACAGGATGGACAAGGGATTAGACCCAGCCAACATGGGCTTAGGAAGGGCAGGTCCTGTCTGACCAACCTGATCTCCTTTTATGATCAGGTGACCCGCCTGGTGGAGGAGGGGAGGAAGGCTGTGGATGGAGTCTACCTGGACTTCAGCAAGGCCTTTGACACTGTCTCCCACAGCATTCTCCTGGAAAAGCTGTCAGCCCACAGCTTGGACAGGGACACTCTGCGCTGGGTTAGGAACTGGCTGGAGGGCTGGGCCCAGAGAGTGGCGCTGAACGGTGCTGCATCCAGTTGGCATCCGGTCACTAGTGGTGTCCCCCAGGGATCAGTGTTGGGCCTAGTTCTATCCAATATCTTTATTGATGGTTTAGATGAGAGGATTGAGTCCATCATCAGCAAGTTTGCAGATGACACTAAGCTGGGGGGAAGTGTCAATCAGCTGGAAGGCAGGAGGGCTCTGCAGAGGGACCTGGACAGGTTGGAGAGTTGGGCTGATTCCAACGGGATGAGGTTCAACAAGGCCAAGTGCCGGGTCCTGCACTTTGGCCACAACAATCCCATGGGGAGCTCCAGGCTGGGCACAGAGTGGCTGAGAGCAGCCAGACAGAAAGGGACCTGGGAGTCTGGATTGACAGGAAGATGAACATGAGCCAGCAGTGTGCCCAGGTAGCCAAGAAGGCCAATTGCATCCTGGCCTGTATCAGGAACAGCGTGGCCAGCAGGTCCAAGGAAGTGATTCTGCCCCTGTACTCAGCGCTGGTGAGGCCACACCTCGAGTCCTGTGTCCAGTTCTGGGCCCCTCAGTTCAGGAAGGATATTGAGGTCCTGGAGCAGGTCCAAAGGAGGGCAACCAGGCTGGTGAAGGGGTTCCAGCACAAGTCCTATGAGGTGAGGCTGAGGGAGCTGGGGCTGTTCAGCCTGGAGAAGAGGAGGCTCAGGGGAGACCTCATCACTCTCTACAACTCCCTGAAAGTGGAGGTGGGGGTTGATCTCTTTTCCCAGGCAACTCTCAGCAAGACAAGAGGGCACAGTCTTAAGTTGTGCCAGGGGAGGTTTAGGTTGGACATTAGAAAGAATTTCTTTACCGAGAGGGTGATCAGACATTGGAATGGGCTGCCCCGGGAAGTAGTGAATTCTCCATCCCCGGAGATATTTAAAAAGAGACTGGATGTGGCACTTAGTGCCATGGTCTAATAACAGCAGTGGTAGTGGATCAAGGGTTGGACTTGATGATCTCAGAGGTCCCTTCCTACCCAGCCAATTCTATGATTCTATGAATAGTCAATATAAAGCCAGGATAGGGGGATGAAGAGGGGAAAAGAAACAACAAATTTCATAAGGAAGCATGCATATTATTTGTAATGTTCAAGAGCAATATGCCTTTTTTGTGTGGAGGGGAGAGAGGTGGCAAACAAAAATCAATTATGAATGTAGCTCCAAAATGATAAATACTTATTCTTTTTGGAAAATCTAGAAAGAAGTATTTCCAGTATCTATACAATCCTGCGACAGTATATTTGAAATACATTGTCTCCCCCAGGATAACAAAACACAGCATTTTACTATAACTTTTTTTCAGTATTTTAACATTACAAGCACCTTTTATGACCTGTCCCTGTTCCAGAAGTGAGAGTTTACAGCATTTAGCATTGACCTAAAGCCCAGTGAAGTTAAACTCCCTGCTCTTCTGACCTTGTCAGCAGTAACCACAGGAGACCTTGTGATCAAGTCCTTGAACTCATTCAGAGCTATAATATATTTCTTATGATATTCTTTAATTTTCACTGAACTCTATTTCCTGATACTGACCTTTGTTTGCTCTGTTTGTTCAAAACCTAATTTAGTGTGCTTAAGCAATAGCAGCTGAGGTCCTGGCCAATTTCTGGGAATTAATGACTGACTGAGAGGGTTAATGGCCTGAGGCAAGACTCAGGGCCATTAACTTCGTCCAAAGAAAATTTTGCAGGAAACATTACAGACTGAAGTTGTTGCTTGGCATTCTGCAGCTGTTCCTGAACTAAGGGAGGGTCACTTTATTAGAAAAGCTATTACCTATAAAGTCTGAATTGGTTTATTAAAAGGTACTATTACAATGTTGGTTTATAGCAGCTCTAAAAAGCCTGAACTAAAATGGGGATAAGGCAAGAAAAGGGAGACACTTGTTCTGTAGTGTGCTGTGCAGAAACGAGGTAGTTGGGAGTTCCTTTCAAGAAGTGTTTATCTCAAAAAAAAAAAAAAATTAAAAAATAGTGTTGTAGAGCTTCATAAAGCGATTCCAGTTTCTCTATTACACTATTCAAAAGTATTCTAAAATGGATCTTTCAACAAGAATTACATTCCAGAAGTATTTGATGTCCATAACCTTTTAAAATTACTTTCCCGTGTTCTTAAATATGATCAGAAAGATACTGAAATACATGGGATTTTGAGACATTGCCTATATGTGTATATGTAGATCTCCTAATCAAGGTAATCAAGTCTCACAGACAAGAAATTTATTCCCATACAACTGCCTGAAGTAAGGTTGTGTCCTTACCCACCCTTACAGGTGGGACTCAGATTGTTTGAATAATTTACCAAGGGTGAAAAAAGCTACCAGCAGAGCATGTATTACATTCATTCTTGGAGCTTTCCAAAACTTGGCTGGAGGAGTCCCTAACCACCTGTACTAACTTCAGAAGTGGACCTACTTTTAGCAGGAGCTGAAATGTAATCCTGAAATTTAATCGAGGTCCAAGAGGACCTCACACAAAATGAATCCTATATTAATACCACAATAATCTCCTTTGTATCCGTGACTTCTCCTAAAGTCTTTAGCAGATTCTGAAGTCCTTATACATATATAAACACATCCTTTGCTGCTTCATATTGAAGCTAAGGAGATGCATGCAAAACTCAGATTAGTGTTTCTGGTTTTGTTTTATTGCTGTTATTTTGTATTTAATGATGACATTTTATTTTTTAAAATTTGTCTTCTCTAGAGTTTCTCTTTTGGGTCGAATTTCTGTATTTTGTAGTTGCTCATGGGAAGATGTGTGCAATCAGAGGGTGAGTAGTGTAGCATACCTCCTCAAAAGACTGCTATTTCAGGTGTGCCACCACGAGTCAGCCCCTTCTTCTAGAGCCAGTAAAGTATTCTTTGCACTCCAGCCCCACAGAACTGCTTTTCCATTCTCATTCTTCCTATTCTCATTTCTCTCATGTAATATATTTAATATCCTAGGTTTTCTATCTGCAGTATTTGTTGCTTTTGATCTTGGACAGATATTAGCTAAGAAACATTTTCAAAAGATGGACACAAGGATTAATTAAAACCTGAATTGAGCATGCATACATTTTTATATGTTTTTCATTTTTTGCTTTTACTCCTCTTTCTAGCTTGATTTTTAGAAGGACATAATGAAACATTAAGAACAGATATCTCATATGGAAGAGCCATGAAAGAGACAGCTGAATAATTTTATGCCTAGGTTTTTAACTAGTGTTGTATCTACAAAACAGGTTAATACAGATCTCTCACTCACTGCTTATCCAAATCAAAGCTGCAGCTGACAGCATTTACCATGTGTTCAACACCTGTCACAATACCAGCTACTGTGCATCTTTCCTCCTCTGTTAAGTTACATCTAGGGAAATCAAGAAATTACACCAATATTTTGAGTTTTGTAGTTTTCAAATTTACAGCATTTCTGAAATCTTGTTCTTTCACACTTTGAAATGCAGCATGTGCATTTTTGTGACAATTTATCTTATTGAATAAGAAAAGATAATTTATTAGACATCAAGCTTATGGAAGGATTTTCCCTGTGACAGCAGAGATTTCATTCAAAGAATTATGGATACATTTTCATGTAATATTTTGAGAGTCTTAAAACTCCTTAATGATATACATATATGTTATATTCAATATATATAACAGCTGGTAACACAGAGTTGCTGCACATACCATCTGAGTATTTTTTACAGCTAAATTGCTCCAGTGAATTAAAGTGTATACAAAAAATCTCTCAGAAGTCATTCAAAGTTACTGGACTAATTTTTATTTTTGACCTAAAGAATGCTTTGAGGTGCCTTTTTCAGTAGGGAAGTCTTCCTAGTTTCTCAGTGTAAGACTTACTTCCATATTCACTAGACCAGACTACTTCCAAATGATTATTCAGTGAAGGAAAAGGCAGATTCATAGATCGTCATCTTGTTTTTTCCTTTGTTGCTGTCACATCAAGCTGCAAGATATTTTTCTGTATGGGATCTACTGAATAGCAAACAAATTACATATGTATGAGAATTAGAACATTGGGTTTTGTCTATTTCTCTCCAAACATACATGTACTTTGGTATCAGCATGGAATATGAAGGAAGTTTATAGTAATATTTAGCTATTTTATCATAATCGACAAAAGGATATTTGAGAGCCCCACTGATACACCTGATGATTTTACTTTATACTTTTTACATTTTGTCCTAAATCTTCTGAAGTTTTCTTTTTTGTTGTTTGTTTGCTCTTTTGTTATGTTGGTTTTGTTTGTTTGTTTTATTGTTGTTGTGTGGGGTTTTTTTGTTTGTTGTGGTTTTTTTTTTTCTTCTAGTTGTTTTGTTTTGTTTTGTTTTTTACCACCTTGGTAACTGCAGGTTTAATTCTGCAGGTCCTTCTGTAAGCACACCAGGTGTGGAAGTCCTGGCTCTCCTGGGATGCAGAATGGTAACTGTTTTGCAGAGATTGTGCTTGGTTTCACTGTGTGGATACTGAATGAAGATATATCCATTTCTCCTGGGAGACACCACTTCCTAATTTCACTGTTTCTCTGACTATTCTCAGCAGGAACTAAGCCTGTGTTGTTACTGTACCTGCGTAACAGCACACAACTTAATGACTTTGGACTGTCTTGCTTGAAGAGAGCTGCTTTTTCTGGTTTCATTTATTCCAGGTGATGGCAGTAAAGGACCTTTGCTCTTTGAACATATGCTGTGACGTACAGAAGGCTTTCAGACTCTTAACCTGCCTCCAGGGGAAGGACAACTTCTTTCCTGTCTTGTTCCTTCCTCACAGTACGCTATGACATCCATCACGAGATGAAAAAACAGCATGGCTTGGATTGTAGGCTGGTTTGGATTTTTTTCCTGATTCTTAAGAAATACAATAGATATTTTTCAATTGCCTGTCTTTGTATGGACCTCTAATACTGTGTACACCAGTATAACTAGTATTCCATACAATGCCAGGTGTAGTACTTGTTTTTGGTTATAAGATATTTAGAACTGCCTCTGGAAGTTTAGCATCGATTGTGTGTTAAGGGACAGAGAGCGTCTCAATAAAGCTGTTTATCTGGTATTTGTCACCCAGGCAGATGGTAACATAGCAATGTTATGTCAAAAACATTTTCAAAATGAAAAGCCTTGCAAAGAGCCTGGAATGTACCTTCTGGAACTGGAACAAATCAGCCATTCACAACTAATGTTTTATTGATGGTCTAAAGAAAAGGAGGAAAAAAAACCAACAAGCTGAGACCAGAATACACTTACAAATGTATTCAGTGGGGCCTTGAAACTTCCTTTCTTAAGCTTACATTTAGTGATAGAGCAGGAAAGAAAAGTGACTAGCTTCCCACCTCTCAAATAAGACATGGGGATGCCTGTTGAAAGAGGATATGTTTCACCTGTGGTTTTCATTATTCTGAATGGTGCTTTCATGCCATCAGTAGTGAGGAATGAGGCAAATGTTTTCCCCATAGCAATAACAGGGTTGGGAACATCTGCTGAAATCATTGCCTCAGAATGGAAGATCTTAAGCTGCAGGAAGTGAATTCTTTTGAATTGATAGCAGAAGACAAAAAATAAGCAACTGTAAAAATCTAAGCTTGAATTTTTTTATGGTGCCAGCGGACTGGATTTTTCTCTTTAAGTGGAGGGTTAACTGGCCTATCAAAAGAAACTGAAAATGTCAAATCTGTATAGATTTCAATAAATCATTTCACATGGTGCCACATGGGAAAGCAACAGGTAGATTAAGATAATCTTAATAGAAGTCTTAATAAAATTTGAGAGCTATGTATAGAACAGATGATGTAGAAAATGAGTTGTACTGACAGAAGAATTACTAAAATAAATAGATATGTAAAGTGATGTTCCTCTGAGCTTGAGGTTGGGACTGATCATATTTAATAATTTCCTGAGTGACTGAGGCACAAGAAGTGCCCTTTTAAAATGTGCTGCTCAATGTATATTTAAGATGGGGTGACAGACCCTCAAGAAAATGTGGAGAGCAAGAACAGAAGAAGCTGGGCAACACTGAGAGCAAAAGGAACCAAAGTGCAATAGAATTTAACAATAAATCTAATAGTATGAAGGAAAAGGGAAGCACTTAAGGATTTCCAGTGAGGATTAGGAGTTTTGCTTGCATGTTCTGAAGGGATGGAGTTTAACTGGAATGAGTAAAAAGAAGGTAAAGGAAAATAAGAGTTTGTCTCAATGAGACAATTAAAAAAAGCTTCCTAGCTTGGCAAAATAAAGACTGAGAAGTATGGTGATAGCCACTGAATATTTTAGAATTATAAACATTGTATGTAGAGAAGATAATTTTTGAGTGGCAAAAAGTGTGGTATGAGAAAAAGGAAGTATAAATAATGCATTAATACAATTAGGCAAGATGTTGCTTGTAGGAGTAGCAATAGTAGTAGGGTTTCTGACATACTAGAGACTGAGATTTTGGCTTCTGAGGATCTTTCTAATCTTATTAAATTGTTTGACAAAAATTACTGAAGGAGAAGAGCACAGAATAGAATATTGCCATTATTAGAGATACAGTCCCATTTATGTTCAACAATGTTACAGGTGAATTTGAGAGTAAGGAGAGCATTCAAATAATCCCTTTTCCACTTTAAATAGTTATTACTGAATAATTAAGTTATATAGAGTAATACAGTATTCTGCAGAAGATGTCTTTTCCTTAGGAAATCCGAAGTTTCATTTTTTTTAAACTTCTGTGCAGTTAGAACTGTCAACCATTGTGGCACTGAAAATCTTGTTTATGGGAAAAACTGAAACACCCCATGTAAAGCCAAAAATCTACTGCTAACATCATTGAAATCTTAACAGCATAATCCAAGAACCATGACTGGTTCAAGTGCAATTATTACAGAAAGAATATTATTACAGGAAGAATCAATGCAAAAAAAGTTTAATAACATTAAAAATAGAGTTAAAATTCATGTACTCCTCTTGAGGTAAAAGGTCAGAAACTGTTCTGCTTTCCCTTCCCCTGTACTTCTGAGAAGAGTTAGGTGATTTCATTTTGGTGGTGGTGAATGTGTTTTTTCACTGCATGGATTAATTTGCTAGGGCTATGATATTTACGTTGGTTTCTTCTCTGTCAGTCAAGCAGCTGTGTGAGGCTGCTTTTTTATGTTTACTAACATGCTTTTTATGCTTTTTCTTTTTCATCAGTCATCCTTCTTTTCTTGTCTGTAGCTCCACTTCATACTCAAATTTTATGCATTTCACATGTCTCCTTTGTTACACATAAACCCACTTTTGTTCAGTCCCGGGTCAACTTCCTTTTAGTGGTCATTGGTGAGTTGTTTATAGCTGTGGAGTTTCTAGTACCAGGCCTTTGCCCCTTTTATTTTCTCATTATTTTATTCCCCCCGATGCATCCTGTTTCTCCACTTCTCAAGCTTCTGCTGTTGCACCAGGCTCTGTATTATTATGTTATCTGAAAATATCTCATTCTATGTGGAATAACTCCTTATTATTGCTATCTATATAAATGCCAGAAAGGGCCTGTGGCAAATCTTGGAATGATTAGGATGCCCCCCCAAGTTCCTCAAAATTATCATCCTGCTACATGAGGATCAGTGGGGCCAAGTCAGATATGGTGATGCACTCTCTGAATCAATGGTGTGAAACAAGGCTGTGTTCTCACACCCACTCTATTCACAATCTTCTTCAGCACAGTGCTCCGAAAGGCCACAGCAGACCTTGATGAAGAAAATGGCATTTACATCCAATATGGTACCGATGGGAGCCTACTCAACCTCAGGTAACTGAAGGCCCACACCAAGACCCTAAATCACCTCATCCTGAAGTTGCTTTTTGCTGATGATGCCGCCCTCATTGCTCACACAGAAGCAGCTCTGCAGTGCATAACATCCTGCTTTGCAGAGGCTGCAGATCTTTTTGGGCTGGAAGTCAACTTGAAGAAGACTGAGGTTCTGTACCAGCCTGCACCACAGGAAGACTTCCATCATCCCCACATCACCATAGGCAAATCAGAGCTTAAGACAGCCCAGCAGTTCAGCTCTCTGGGATGCACTATTTCCTTGGATGCCAAGATCAACAAAGAGATAGAAAACAGATAAGCAAAGGCACACAGTGCATTCGGAAGACTTCATAAAAGACTCTGGAGCAATGAACACCTGAAGAAAAGAACAAAGATTAAAGGCTACAAAGCCATTGTACTGTCTACTCTTTCATATAGGTCTGAATCATGGGGCATCTACTGCCCCCTGCAACTCCTTGAACGCTTCCATCAGTGCTGCCTCTGTACAACCCTAACCATCCACAGGACTGACTGTGTGAACAATGTTCCTGTCCTTGAACAGGCAGGGGTCACCAGCATTGAGGCCATGCTACTGAGGACACAGCTGTGCTGGGCAGGGCACCTCTCCAGGATGGAGGATCACCACCTCCCTAAGATTGTGCTCTGCAGTGAACTTGGCACTGGCTGCCACAACAGAGGAGCCCCAGAGAGGAGACACAAGAACTCCCTGACACAATCCCTCAGCTGTGGCCATACTGCCTGCCATAAGTGCTCCACTCTGGCCTCCAATGGGGAGACAGGGAGACACCATCCATAACACTGCTGCCTCCTTTCACACACAGTGAATCAGTCAGGAGGAGAAAAGACAGCACAGAAAGAGCCGTGCCTTGGCTGTCCCCTCACAGGAGACTCTGCTGGGCCTTTTGCAGCCACATTGCCTGTCCCACATTGGCCTTTTCAGCCATCAGCGTGGGGAGAGAGAGCCCTTCTGAAACCTTCATTTGCAAGGCCACGCTGTGATGATATAAACCTCATGATTGCACAGTAGAAGATAAATACACGTAAACCAGATTAGTCCTAGAACCTGGTCAATTAGGAAAACCTGCTGTTAGAGCTAACTGAAATAAAAGGAGGTTGCATGCAGGTCAAGAAAAGTTTGGACAGACCAAGCCAGACAAGCCTCAGCCATATGGTCTTGCAAATTTAGTATACAGCGTACAGACAGTTGTTACAGGGCAATAGAGTTACACCAATCTTCCCCTGCACCTATGAATACATGTTTCAACAAGGTCTTTACTCAAGCTTTTACTAGCTTAGAAACTGGGGAGGGAAGCAGGAGGAGGGCATCATGACCAAAATCAAATTAACAAAAATTTTTGGTGTGAGGAAGCAGTATGTTAATTTTCCATCACTTCTGCCACTTTAATAATATAGTCCCTGAACACTGTGGACACCTTAATGGGGTCTGATTTGTTTCAGTCTGTTCTTGCTATCCTACTGAGACTGTTTCAACCTGTCAAGCTCGGCAGCACATTTATACAGCATTCTTTTATTGCTTGTACTCTGAATTTGACTTTCATTCCCCAAGGAACTGAGTGCAACTGCCAAAAGTCATATTAATTGTCACCTTTAACAATCATCAGAAAAATGAAACTACGTCTGCATATGATGATATGCATATGATAGCTATTTGTTGCTAAGTACACCCAGATGTAAATTGTACTGTTCCTCTAAACGATAGCAACATCAAATGCAATAACTCAAAATATAACAGCTGACTAAGCACATGCCATTATCTTTTGTGTTAATTTAGGTTTAGACAAAGAGGAATCAAAAAGAAGGTGAAAGCTCAGATTAGAATTCAGTATTCATCTTTGGAAACCTTTCTATGCTTCATCATCTCTTCTCCTAGTATCTTGCTAGTGCTTCTGAATATACTTTGTTAAGCGTTAGCAAAAAATGTGTAACAGAGCTATAGTAGTCTGACCAGTGATACAGACAAGCAGTGATAAATTGAAACAGTTATGTTTGGCAAGATCATCTCTGTAGGATAGCAAACTGAGAAGTTTAAGGTATTTCTCACCAAAATTCTAATCGTCATATTACTATAATGTGAACAATCACAGACTGTCATACTAATCTTTAACTTCCTTTATCTTCCTACTGACCAAGATTTTTTTAGTTGTCTCTGTCAACAATTGAATTCCAAAGATGATATTTCTGCATTCTGTGAATGATTTGTAGAGGACTTTTATGAAGTACAAATTTCCTTTCTTCTGTGCCAAACCCCAAAGAAGGGACGTGCTAAGCATGTGGTAGGGAGCTTCTTTGGAAAATACTGTTTTCATTAAAACAGTTATATTTTCTGTGTGAGGAGTCACCGTATTCTGATCCAAGTCATTGTCATGCAGCTCTTGCCCTCATTTTGTGTATACTGAATAAATTAAAAAAGGAAAAAATTAAAAGAAAATACTTGAGCCACCTAGACATGATCTCTAATCACCCTTAAAAATTTTCTGTTAAAAGTCACAGGTTCTGGTTTAATTGCTAATTGCTATGCCTCCAGTCACTTGGGTAGCAGCTCATAAATTCTACTGTTTCCCATGGTTTCAATGATGCTATTGCATAGTAATAACAACAGATCTTGTGGAATGCTTACAACCAAGCTAGAAAAAGCAGAACCAACAATGAGTGAAAGGTGCATCATACCAGAAACATCAGTGGCTGAGGAGCAGCAAATACCTTTCTAATGTTAAAAATTTAGAGGGGAGGTTGGAAAGAAGAAAAATTAAATACAGGCAAGAAGTAAGAGAGGCAGTGAAGCTTTGGAAAAAGGCATTGTATCAAGAAATGCAAGGCTGCAGATGTGACTGCATCTATGCAGAAATCTTTCTGAGTATCTGAGCATCCAGGATTTTGATTTTCTTTTCTTCTGGTTGGTTTCTCTGTGTAGATTTCTTCTAAAATCACCTATTTTCTTGGGAGAAAAATGCTTCAACTAGATTCATATCAGCAATAACAGCAGTAACAAGTAAAAGAAAATTAAGCAATTGGGTTCTACCAAGAGTTTTGCAAAAACAGATTGTGTGAAGACTCTTTCAAACATTTTGCCTCCCTGCATCTCACCATTAAGGCCTGCTTTTTTTATTTTGTACTAGGATAACAAAGATTGTATTCTTTCTCTCATTGGAATTCAAGCTGTGATATAAACTGTGTCTTTAACTGCACAAGTAGAGCAGCTGCAAATTTTCCATTTGCTTTTAGCAAGATGCAGAATGTTTTTCAAACTGTTTCCATAAGTTCTGTATTTCCACCAGTATGGGAAAGTATGGGCGAAGCGTGATGTTTTAGAGGAATTAAGATAAATATATGACTTCACAAGTTTTCTTCAGAATGCCATCTTCTGATGAAGGGTCCAATGTCACCAAGCAGCAGGTCATTGGTGAAGAAACCTGGTGCAAGTCAGTGCTTCCATTAGATGAATTCTTGCAAAGGACAGTTTATCTAACCTGTGGTCCTAAATCCTTGTTAGCAAGCAAGGTGAGACTGATAATAGAAATAGATTAGCTTGGGAAATGGGAAACAGGAGAGAAATGCAGCTTGTGCTGAGACAAAATGTCTGCAGAAGAAATGGCAACTGTTGAGGAGGATTTGAACTCCAGTGGCTTTGTCAGTATATAGACATATATAGAGAAGAGATAGGGGAGCCTGACATCTGAGGTGGGATGGAGAGCAAGAGTACACTGGCTTTTTGAAATCAGGTCTAAATATAACAGCAAGCACATATTGAATTGGCATATATAGTGAATTGGTTGGGGGCTGCCTGCTGTGAACTTGAAGTCAGTGTTACGTTATTTTTAGGCAGCATGAGAAAAACCTGTATCAAAAAGGAGTGATTGTTTACACTGGTCATTTCAGATTATCTTAGCATAATAGTAATTTGTGCCTTACGCATTTCAGTTTCCTGGGTGGACTCTTTTATTCAAATGTAGATGTTGGCTGAATTATTGACCTCTGGGACCTTTCTATGCATAGGAAGGATCACATTCTTAATGTTATTCTAGTGCTATTTTCGGATATGAATAATAAAATCTAGCTGAGTGCATCAGTATCTGGCTGTCACCCAGTATTTACGTACAAACCACATTTAGTTGCTTCTTCTTAGGTCTCTTTGTAACTGATGCTATGCAGGAAGGATGAAGGCTCAACTTCTAGTGATGCCAAGCTAATCTGCAAAAACACCCCCAAACACTGAACATGCATAACCACTAGTGCTGCTGAAGGTTAGACCATAGGATGGAGGGGCCAGCAGTAAAATTGAAGTATGAATGGATGGAGCTGTGAGGAGTATGAGCCTGGCAGCGTGCTGGAAATCCTGCTTCCCAGAGTGCACAAATAAAGACATGGTGATATCTGCCAAGCATTATGCAGGTGTGCTACTGGGCAGGATGTGAGGTGCTGACAGGTCTTGCTCAAACCAGCAAGGGCTATGGGTCTCAAGCACCAGCCATGCAAAAATACAGGATATAACTATATTTAATGGTGCAAACATTCATTTGTGTGGTTCCAAGATAGCCCATTTTGTAAATGTACGAAGCAAATGGGTCTTGTCTTAATGACTTGCTTTCTCCCAGATCAGCTAAAGGATGTGGGGAAAGATCCAGAGTTGGCTGCAGGTGTAATGTAAAGAGAGAGAGGAGTCACTTTGGTTTCATCTGATACTAGAAGGATTTAATCTTGACAGCAAAGCAAGAAATCTGCACTTTAACTTGATTCAAAGTGTGAACTGAAGCTGCTTTTTACTTCTTGACTATTGTTTGTACCCCCATGACAGGACCTGATGACACATCAAAAGATGGCAGGCAGACTTATATAAGAAAGAAAAGCAAAAATCAGATGGAAACTGCAAAATACAATAATGTGAAAGACTGTTCCATATCATGGAAGGGTAATTGAATTTGTGAACAGTAGGCAAACATCCTCCAGTTAAAAAAGAGCTGCTGATATCAGGTATTCTTAAAAAAAAAGAGATACGGAATAAATCATCTGTTTTAAATTTCTCCAGTGGAGATATTGTAAGACATCTTTTAGACGAGGCTGTTTCTATACAAAAAAGGCAACTTTGGATGAAATATTAATGAAATTACACAACAATAGGTTATAAAATGAGTTACCACTGTTCTTTTGAAGTTTATTCCTTGGAAGAATCTTGTCATTAAGGAAGAAAAAAAAGTGACCAACGAAGAGCATACATTAGCCTTTTCTTTCCCAATAGACTGTTGACACATAAAACTTGAGCAGAAAGATTACCTAACCCAAAGTTCTTAAAAACAAGAAAATGACCTTGTATTATTGAACTGTCTACTATTTTCTCACATATAGCTATATAAAACAAATGTATGTATAATTTATCATAAAAAATATTGTATGTGGTATGAAGAATTTTAATAGTGTCACAGTATGTAATATTAAAATCAGTTTAGAATACAAATTCTTGACCTGAATAAGTAATAAGACTGCAACAAATAGTTTTTTATGCAACATTTATACTCACAAAATTGATTGCCGTCATTCTCAGAGGTGATGGTAGTCTCTTATTAGGATTTTGCTCCATGCTGTACAAATTTGTACAAAATGTGGTATTTTCAGCTTTTATTTGAAATAAAATTCTTGAAAGTAAAAGAAGTTTCATAAACAAATATAATGTGGTGAAAATTTACTCAAAAATAAGTAAATTCATTGTTTTTCTGTTGTATGTACCTGTGTGCACCTATGTTGCATGTGGCCATAATTAAAAAGCTCAGTATTTGAAAAGGGTTGCCAGGAAATTGGGATTTGTGATTTTAAATACTTACATCATACTGCTTGCCATTTTTTTAAGTGGCGGAAAGGCAAGACTAAATAACAGAACAGTCTTTACAAGAATCCAACTCTGTAGAAGCATCATTTAGATCTTCCTTGCAGAGGTCAAGTATTGTTTTCAGGAACACTGCAACAGTGAGGGAAGGAGAGCTAATAAAACTGGGGGGAAAGGGAGATAATATTTAGATCTTGTATGAGCATCTTGGCTGTTGTCCTGGTTTGGGCCAGGATAAAGGTGATTTTTTGTCTTGTACTTGCTTTTTGCTAAGTCTCTTGTAGGTAGTTGCACTTGCTGAAAGTAACAGCAAGTTTCTCAAGCAGAGTATTCCATCCCATATCCGTCATCCTCAGTATAATTTGAGGGATCATGAGGGCCGAGCCACACCCTTACCAGCTGATTGGCCTCACCTGAGATCAGCAGCAGAAGTGCTGGGCACCACCCCCTTATCAGCTGATTGGTCTTACCTGTAATGCTATAAAAGGCCACCAGCAGAAGCTTCTGTTGGCCTGTCCTTCCTGTCTTTCCTGCTTCCCTTCTTCCACCTGGCATCCTGGAAGGATCCTGTCCGTTTGCCTGCCTGTTCCTTTCTCCAGTTCCCGATTGCTGCCAACTCCAGGAGCTCAGCCTGGACTTTCCCAGGGCTGCCCTGCAGCCTCGGTTGACTTGAGAGCTATTGGGGGAAAGGGGGGAGGAATGTGGTATCCATTTTCCTGTATATATATATATATATTTAGCAATTTTCCCCATTTATCATAACTGTTTCATTAAACTTGTGTAGTTTAGTCTCCAACCCATAAGTCTCTCTCCCTTATTCTCTCTCCTTTCTTATGGTGGAGGAGAGAGAGATCAATAGAGAGCGTCTGCCCTCGGTTTAATTGCCGGGCCAGTGTTAAACCTTGACAGCTGTAATTACATGTGATAGAATAGCTGGTAATCAATGTATTATTTTATGTTTCTTCTCTCTTCTTCATATTTTATTATTTAGAGTGCTTAGCAAAAGATTTCTGTAAACATTTCCAGATTTTTAACAGTCTGTGGAGATTTTATATGAATATTTTAAACTGAACAGGCTCAGATGAGCTACATAAATCACATCATATATTTTAGTCCTTGAGAGAGATGAATGTGATCCTTCTGTCTTTGAATATTTTGCCAGTGTGCATATGCAGTCACATTTAAATTTAAAAAAAAAAGTCTGCAATAATTCCTGTTTCCAGCTGTCCTCTCCTCCAGGCTAAAAAATACGTCATAATTCAATGATCTTTCATTTAGTAATTGGTGAATCTATGGAGTCTTCAGTTAATAACATAAACCCACAGAGCTCAGATGAAAAGAGACTATGGCATGTGATAGTTTTAAAGATGGTGGAGAAATGGAAAAGAGGCTCTGATTTGTGAGGAATGGGTAGAGTTGTGTGTGTGAAAGTGTGCCCTGAACAAACAGGAGCTGAAAGCCAGGTCCTTACCAGACACACTATCCAAGGGTGTGGTTTCCAGGAACTCTAAGACTAACTTTGGGTTAAGTGTGGCCCAGACAATGTGTATTTGATGAGCCACTGTGTAGAGAGAACCACAAGTCCTCAGGTGTTGCTGATAATGAACTGGGAGCTTAGGCCCAGCTGTGCCCAATAATTAGGGCCTGCCCCAGCCGGAAATGGGTGGGGCTGAAGGGCAAAATGAAAGGCATGCTCCCAGAAGCAGAAGGAGAAGAGATGAAGACGCCTGAGGAGAGGGACGGCAAGAGAACTCCGGAGAAGAGCCGTGTCCCCGAGAGAAGGCTCGCCGCAACAACGGGTGGAGAATGCGGGCAACAACAGCAGCCGTGAATGCTGAGGTAATATAAGAAGCTCTACACGACCACGTTGGTTGCGGGAAGCTCTGCAAAGCCAGGCTTAAATGCGGAAGGCGATATAAAGAGCTTCAAAATACGCAACCACGTCAGATGGAGCCACCACGTTGGTGCGGGACGCTCTAGAAAGAGCTCCAAATACGCAACCACGGGAAAAGCTCCACAAGGCTAAGCTTAAATGCTGTAGGCGGCGTGTAGAAGTAGAAGCCCAGCACGGCAAGATACAACAGCCCGGAATGGCGAGCCAGGCAGGAGAGAAGAATGAGGCTCGAAAGGCGCAGCGAGTTGGTGCGCAGAACTCAAACCCAAGGAATGCTGAAGCTGAAGCGGAGCTCTGAGTGCGCATCAAGTCAGTGCGGTCCTGAAACGGAGCCTCCCAGGGACACGCGATAGTGCGGTCCTGAAACGGGGCCCTAGGGACACGCGATAAGACTGGTGCGCTGAATGCTCGGAGAAGCCTCTGCATGGCCAGGCATCCCGAGGTGGCGAGTACCAGCGAAAGCTGAGCTGGTGCTCATGAGACCTCATCTCCTGCTGATAACAAAGGCTAAAGCGGTGCAAAAAAGCCGGTAAGAGCCCGAATTTTTCCCCCACAAAGGCAAAGAAAGTTGTAAAATTAAGAAAATGACGAAAAAATAATGAAATGTTTAAAAATGTTTGTAAATTATTAAGAATGTGAGGCTGTAAATTAAGAATGTGAGGCTGTAAATTATTGTGAAATGAAATATTTAAAAAAGTAATGAAATGTTTGAATGAAATGTTTAAATGAATTGTAAATTTTTTCAACAAACAACAAAAAGGGGGGAAATGTAGAGAGAACCACAAGTCCTCAGGTGTTGCTGATAATGAACTGGGAGCTTAGGCCCAGCTGTGCCCAATAATTAGGGCCTGCCCCAGCCGGAAATGGGTGGGGCTGAAGGGCAAAATAAAAGGCATGCTCCCAGAAGCAGAAGGAGAAGAGATGAAGACGCCTGAGGAGAGGGACGGCAAGAGAGCTCCGGAGAAGAGCCGTGTCCCCGAGAGAAAGGCTCGCCGCAACACCACTGTACTCAAGCAGAGTCAATGTTACTATTGTTGGAAAACCACCAATATTTAAAGGAGGATTTTATTTTAAGACAGAAAAAGTTGACCAAGGTGAGGCAAAGGAAATGATAAAATTTCCATAATGTTTGCCTTATTGTCTTTTATCTACTCCTGTTCCTTGCAAAAAACATACTGATGATCTTACATGGCCTTTCTGAAAGCTGTCATGGCCTTAATAGCTGATGATTGACTGAACTTCTTTGGTCTACTTAAGATTAAACTTTGCTCTACCTAGAGCACAGCAGACTTTGCTCTGCATAATATTGACTCCTGATCTTGGTCTGCCAGGTATATGAAAACTGAATAAACTAAAGATAGTAGATAAATTATTCTGATTAAGATGGTAGTTAAACATGCAATTCCTTTCTGGGGTAGGACATACAGTTGGTTCAACAAATAGCTGTAGAAGCTTTTCTTAAAGAAATGTGAATAGATTTCTTTTAGCAAAGAAATTCTTTTTTCAAAATAACTAGCCTGGCTGATACAGATTCCCAATAACTGGCTAAAAATAACTAGATGAGTGAGCAAGATATTATATGATGAAAAGATAAAGCAGGTTTACTGCCTATAATTTTTCTTGGGAAATGGACTTCTGTTGCTCTGTAATATCTTTATGCCTGGAGTCCTTGAGGAAAGCATTCTGAAGGGAATGCATGGAGTAGGAATACCAGCTGTGAAAGGGAATACCAGCTTCCCTCCCTATACAAACCCACACATTTTTTGAATAAACAGAAGAAAATACTGGAGTGCCTTTAGCATCCTAATTGGTTATTTCCTGTTCTTCTGTTTTCGTGCTCCTGAGAAAAACTCCAGAACTCTGGTTAGTATCAGTGTCTAGTGGCTTCCAGCCTCCAAGATTTGATTTTTTTAATTAATTTTTGGTGCTGGTAATTTTTACCTTTTGCAGCCTTATGGTCTTTACAACTTTCAGGGCCACGTAAGGAATGATGCTAAAAAGAAATTTCTCCAGTAATTATTGGATCAAAGTAACTGTGGAAACATGAGTCTGAGGTCTAAAAACTGATGATTTAAGACGATTGAGATCATCCCTCACAAGCACTCTGTGTTGCTAAACAGGAATCTCTTATGCTGAGAAGCAACATATTATGAATGCAAGTGTGTATAGAAATAGAATAAAACCCATCAACAACGAAAAGAAACCAGTAAAAAACATCATATCAAAGGAAAAAAACTCCTCTTGAAAGATACTCAGTCTCTTGAAGGTAGGGAGATTAAAACATGTAAGAATGGTTGTCCTTCAAACAAGAATTCCTTAGACTGTTTATTTTATTAGCAAGCTAAAAAATACATGACTGAATGCAGATTATTAGTCCACAGCTTCTTTTTATTTTGTTCTAAATGGTCTGTGAAAATGCTGTCCATATTCCTTCCACATTTCTTCCAGCTCTGAAAACATACCAAAGATATGTTGCTCTTTAGAACCATATTGACAGGCAACAAAATCTTTAAACTTTATTCTTATTCAAAAATACATTTTTTTCAAGAAATTAAGTGATTCTTGAGAATCTGACAGATAAATTTATTTATTCAATAGTTACCATTTCACTACTTTACCTGATTCAAAATGTGAGCTACAAGCATTTTGGCCAATGAGTGGAAAAGTTATCTAGTTTCACTACATGGTAGTTCATTCAAATGCATCTGTATCTCTGAAATCTTGCAGAGCAATGAAGTCAGCCAAAACAAATCCGCTTATGCTTTTTATTCCAGCTCTCTCAGGGCAGAGTGGCTGTTAGAGGCAAAAATTTCTAGGCTCATGCAGACCTATTTTAAGTAGTTAATATCACTGGACTGTTATCACAGAAGCAAAGGATTCAGTCTTCAAAACTCTTAGAAAATGAAATAATATTTGAATTATGAAGCTGCAATGAACTCTGCAACTATGCAGATACTATGCAAGCTCTACCTGAACTTGTTTAATATTCTGGATATATCTATTTGAAATCTGTTCTTAAGTTACTATATATTTCTGTATTGCAAGGCTCTAAGCAAATTTGTTTTTATTCTATTTTATTTATTTACTTAGAACAAAGTAATTATATTTTTTTTTAAATATTGGAATTTATTTATTTTTGTATCATTTCTCAAATTTACAGAAAGTTATTGTTAATGAATTCTGTTTGAAATAGATCATTTTCTGTCCTGGATTGTCGAGGATAACTTAAAGAGCCAAAAAAAAAAAAAGCTTTGAGGTGGGTATATATTTTTAAATTAATATGTGAATGAAAAAAGGGGTTGATGTAAGTGTGTGGGTGAATTCCCTCATCAGGGATCATTTTGAAAACACTTTTTGCACTCCAAATCAGACCAAAAATTAATCAGAAAACATCAAGTTACTTGCTGCCACTGGCAATAATCTCTAGTTTCAGTCAGCTTGGCTCCAGGGTTTAGCAAGCCAGTGCTTGTTAAGACTTCCTAAGCAGTCTCTGGGGTAGACGTGGATGTACAATCCAGTTGGCTTAAAAATTACACTTCTTTTTTAAAGTGTGCCCTTTCCTTTTGTGAACAACCTGTACTCATATACACAGCCTGGTTGCAACAGCTGGCCCCAAATCTCCTATGACTTAAATCTCTTGTTTTTCTCTTACAGCTTCAATAGTAGCTGCAGGCTCATTCTCTGCTTCTGATCAAAGATTTCTACTAGGAGCTGACATGGTGGGAAAACAGTTTCTGATCTGCAGGTCAGTGTAGTGCATTGATCTGCCATGAGTGTCACTGGGTTTGGTTGGTGAGTTGTTTCCTAGGTGATGCTGGTGTGATGCTTCCCAGGTGATTCAGCCTGCAGTTCAGCTTACATTTTGTAACTTCCACATCTGCAGATTCAAGAGTCACTGCTTGACAAGGTAGTCTTTAAGCAAGGCTGAGCTCTGGAAACATTGTGTCTACATTAGTATGGAGCTATGAGAGCTGTTTATTACTCGTATTATTTTATATTAGCATAAATGTAATTTCCTGCCAGTTACCTCCATGAAAATGTGCATAAATTCAGGTCTGTGTGATTCAGGAAATACCTGGTGCTATATAAGTAAAGGTTTAGTTTAAAAAAAATAAAGTTTCAGGTTAGAAAAGAAATCTACTCTTCAGTCAGTTAGGGAAAGAAACTAATCAGAGCTTGATTCACTTGGGTGCTGTTGTATTTACACAGATGTCTGCTGTTCACCCATGAAGACAGTTTAGAAAACAATCATGTGTTTTAAATTATAGAAAAATCATGTTTTCAAAATGATATTTAAAAGACACTCCCTTTTCACTTAACAGAAATGTTGCTAATTATTAGAGACCACTGCCAAAACTAATTTGCTTCTGTAGCCAGCCACCATTTTTCTTCTTAGGCAGGTGCTAGATGGAGGTGCTAGTTTTGAAGAAGCAGAGTTCATGTGCATGCAATAGTCAACACAAAAATCCCTTCTAAACTCCTGAAGACAGATGCTACTATCTATGTGATGCAAAAAAAAACCTTTTACCTTTTTTTAAAATAAATGTAGTTGCTCTAGAGGTATCTGAAACACGTTATCACTAATCCTGTGACCTATTATTTCTGAGGAACAGTCTCTAAAAACATCATAGGCAAATAAAAATTGCCTGTTCCTTCTGTATGAATTGCTCAAATGAAAGGGATTTTCTGGGACTAATCTAGACATAGCCATAGTATATTTTACTGCTAACAAAGTTGTGTCTGTATGAAGAGAAAACAGGCTATTTTCCTACCTTTGCTCTGACTCTTGGGCTGCTGGGGAAGTATATCAACTGATGTGACTTTTGATCTCTAAATGCTTAACTGGCCAGCACCCTGCTGCACACTGGCATAGGAAAAGCACAGTGGTTATTTCATAGCTTCCAGAGGGATCAAGTTCCCAGACATGGTATTCTCTAGGCTAATTTTTTTACTCTAAAAGTATATCTGGGCCAGCAATGGTCTTAGTTAAGGCAATGCTGACAAATGTGTTGGTCACAAAATGAAAATAGTAGGTATATCAGCTGGTAAAAGTAGATACTGGTAAAAGAGATTATAGGGAGATGAATTCATGCACCGCATGAACACACTTCTATACATGTGATTACTGATACTTGTGAAAGCTACTATACAACACAAAATACTGACTACTGAGAAGAACAGGAGGTACTAGGGAAGAGAATTATCTGATATACAATGGCTGGAATTCATATGCTTCTGAAGTATGTAAAGTAGGGTGAGAAAAGAATGGGGAGAGTGTTATGGGGATGGGTTATTGATGTAAACACTTTAAAAATACAAAAATATGTTTCTTGAATCAATCTTTTTTTTTTTTTTTTTCCTTTCTCCCTGCTATGTTGCAACATTTTGTCAATTAACATATGTTTACCTCACCATATGCCTGACAGACACCTAAAAGATAAGAATGCTTATCAGGTCACCTCCTGGTGCATGGTGGAGACAGTGAAAGTAGCAGGACACCAAAAAAGACAAAAAGATAAGGATGACTTCTCTCCGGGAAGTCTGGAAGTCTGTGTGTATCAGGGACTTATGCAAAAAAGGGACCCCTCTTCTTTTCCTGTATAAAAAAACCCTAGGAAAAAAGGAGAAGGGGCGGCTTTCCTCTAGACCCCCCCTCTCTCGGCACTTGGGCTTCAGCTACGGGACAGAGAAGCGGCAGGAGCGACAGACCCTACGCACCCGACTACAGCCAGAGGCCAGGGCCAGCGGACAGTGGTAACATCTTAATTACTCCCTCCTTCTTTTCTCTTCTTAATGACTCTTCTCTCCAAAGTAACTGTATAAATCCTAAATAAATCCTTGTAACTTGTTTGAATCATAAAGCCTTGTTATTTTTGTAAATTCATGCATCGTCTATGAGTAGTGGCTGAATTTTCCTTGCAAACAAAATATAAATAATAACTTGGATCGTAACAGTTATTTTTTGTGTTATGTTTCAGTGAGTGAAAAAGAAGCTTCTCACAGTTCAAGCCTACTTTAGGAGAAAATCTTTTTTTATTTTAGATGTTTTCATGGCTGTTCTAGCTGTTGTGATGGTGCCTAAGATTCAAAGGACCTGTCTAGGTAAGAATTTAAATTTCATTTCATGGTCTTCATTTTGTTACAGAGATTTCCCCTCATTATATATTTGTTTGTTGCTATAAGCTTTGCTTTGAGCTTTTTAATACCTTTCCATATCAGTAAACAAGTAACTCAGAGTAATTTGCTCAGAGCTGCTCCTATTGGTCCTATAAGTTTTGTAAGTTGTTCCAATTCAGCAACCAAATATTTATTTGGAAAACCTTCTCTTGTGTCTGCTTTTTGATTTTACTTACCTGTCTGTTAATTGTAAGAGCTATCCATCAAAAACCAACATAAACTACAGGAAGGAAAGTGACTGTTGGGCTTTATTGTGCCATTCTGAGAAAATGAGCCCTGAATAAGATGAAACAAAAGATATTGTTGTTCTTTGTACAGTGCAGGGATTAACAGAGGAAAAAGTAACCTCTGAACTGAGGAGAAGTGATGTTGGTGATAACTGGAGCCTCCCTGGGCACTCTGCTGGGGTAAGTCACAGCATATTGGTGTGCTGCAGCAGGAGCAAATTGTAGAATCTGGCTGAAAGCTCCTTCTGTCTGGTATCATGCTGGGTGGCTAGGGTAAAACAGCAATTGCTTAAATGACTAAGGAATATTGAGAAAGTTCTGAGTAGATTTTAGCTGTTTTCCCCTGCAGTTTAGCTGTTGGAAATTATTACTATCTGGTATCTCAAGATGAGTCAGTATGAAGACCTGTCACTGGAGAACATCTGTGTTTAGACAATCAAGCCGTGATAGCACAAAATTTCTTAATTCTTATAACATGGCCTGTGTATTTATGTCTGACTAACCAAAAGTAGTAACAGCATAGCAGATGTAATTTGTTTTTAAAACATTAAAGAAGTGGCCTAGATGTGTGGCTTTTCAGTGTAGGAGGTGATATAAAAAACAGAGGGTGGTATGATGCTGGCATATCTGAAAGGCTGAAAAAACCAGCATAATGCTTTAATGTCTGGAAGAGCTCCAGGTTTAAAGAGCATTTAAGCTCTTTTTTGCTGTAGGAACAACATAATGAATACAGACAAGCCTGGACTACAGGTTGGCAGACACAGCTGTCCTCAGGATTCAAGGGCTTTAATAGTTGCCCATCCCTGAGCTCTTAACTGGTTTGAGTAACTCCCTTGGCTTCAGTATTCTTCCTGACAATGAAAGCAAGACAGACTCTGAAAATTGCTTTCTCACCACATCTGGAAATGATAAATGTTAGTGTCATCTCAACAACAAAACCCCTTCATCCAATATTTCAATGTGCTATGCATAAATGTCAATCTTTGTTTTTTACTATCCTGTACCTACATATTTGGGGAGGAGAGTGGATGCAAGTTCAGGTAGCTACCATCTCCCAATAATTGTAAGATAAACTTATTGTGTTGAACATAACTACTAATCCTAGTGAAAGGAACCAGATGGCATGCACAACCCTCTGGTACAACAGTGCTGTTTGTCACAACAGCCTTACTTACAGTAAGTAGGATAGTTTTAAATGTGAACAAAATAGAAATAACCAGGACAGCTGTCAGACAAACTATGCAGAAGTCTTGAATGTTCAGTTACATGGTAAGTACTGAGTCTCTGAGATGCTTATGATTACATTGGGGAAGAATTTGTTTTCCTCAGAAATGAAGGTATGGAGAAAAGTAGTGACTAAAGCAAACTATAGAGGAAACTGGTTTCTGGACAGATGCCTTCATAAATCTAGGGAGTATGTTGTAATTGGCTTCTGCAGCAGGGAAATTATGTTTGTGATCAAGGAGGCCTGTTCTAGTCTTCTATTTGTAAGTAGGAGCTGTATCAAAGTTGTGATCTTCTTCGCTTTAGTTTTACAGAAAAAGAACATTTTAAGGGAATATTTGTAAATTCTTGTGTGAGAAACAGTGCATAAGTTAGTTTGGGTAAATAAACTCCTTTTCATCCACCATGAAAAAATTAAACTAATCTTAGTAACCTGTATGCAATAAAGAGTATTCTGAATGAAAAAATTTTGTAATTTTACTGCTGGTAAGTCATAGCTTTTCTGTTCTGATACATTAGTGATTTTTAATCATAGATTTTAACTTCCAGCCAATTGTCATAGAAGAAAGTCAAGTGTAATACCAGATAATGAAAAGTATGATGACAATTACTGGGAAGCACTTTTTTTGTGAGATTGTGTACATCTTGCTACATACTTCTGAGCAGAAAATGATATACTTTATAATGCAGATTTTGTAGATGCTTTTAATTTCACACTGAAGTTGCACCTTCCCTCCCCTGCACTGGACAGTAATAATTCTGAGTATAGAGGAGGCTGCCACCAGTTTAGTTACCCAGGAGATCAATTGCCTTTGTGAAGAAATTTTCTGGAACAAGCTGAAGCAGAAGAATACTTCTAGACCCTTGCTAAGGGAAAATAACAGTTAAAAGATGTACACCATAGCTGTAGTATAATGTAAAGTGTAAAGACAAATATGAAACATATCCCCTTCTAAATGAATTCTTAATTGTCTAAAACACTGAGAAGTACTGGATTTAGTAAAGCAGTATTACTTTTATAAATATGCTCAATTTCACTAAGTCTGTTCTAAACTCATCTCTGATCCACACATATATTACTGCAAACATGCTATATGTGCACTTTTGCCCAGCTCACATTCCATTTAGCCCAGTGCAAAGCTAAACATCCTGATGACTGAATACTGATTTGTGTGGAAGTGCTGCATTTGCTACATTTCAATTCTGATTATGTGAAAAGTTGGACTCCTGTTTGGATTCAAGTGCCTTCACAAGGAAAAGTGCCTTCACAAAGAAAAAACCATTTGGTTTTGGTGGGTTTTTTTGGTTTTGTTTTGTTAAAAATAACATCAAGAGCTATAGCATTGGAGATAGATTGTACTGTTTTGGAGAGAGTTTTGCATATTGACGTGTTTCAGAGCTTTCAGTATAACCACTTCAAAAACGTTTTCTGCTGCCATGTTGTGCTCTGTGAAGTCCTCTCTGTCTGGTGTGTAGGGCACTGCTGCAGGAGTGCTTCTTCAACTGATGCTGTCTTCCTTCCCATCTGGTCACTGGGTGTCAGTTGGCCTCACCATTATCCACCAGGCTTCTTCTCAATGTCCCACCACCACTGTAGGACAGGGAAAAGCCACCCAAAGGCTCATTAATGGAGATAAGGGCAGGGAGGCTTTTCATTACCTAGTTACAGTAACAGGCAGAACCAGACTCAACTGGGGAAGGAAAAAATATATCTACAAGGAGAAAGAGAAAATATGGCCAGATGTTAGTACCTTCCAGCTTTTAGGCCCTCAGGGTCTGGGTTGGCTGCAGAACCTTGCTCTGAGGAAGGGCAGCAGGAGAGTGTGCTGCTGGGTGTTGCCTGGCTTGTTCAGCTCTTCCTTCCCAGGCTCAGCGCCTTATATTTGCTATTGAATTTCATAAGGTTCCTGAAGGTCTGTTCTCCCAGCTTTCCTGGATCCCTCTAGGTGGCAGCTCTGCCCAGGACTGTGTTGGCTGGCTCTTGGAGAAGTAGAGTGAGATCAAGGTTAGAGCTAAATTGGTATACATATCCTTGTTAACAAAAGGAGCTATTCTAGTGTGCTTCCACTTTATCCACTTTTTATTTCCATGTGGTTTGGTTTGGATTTTTTTTCTTCTTTTGAAGAGTAGCCTGAAAGCAATACAGTGTAATAAAAACTAGCATTATGAATAATCCAGAGTATTTACATAGCAGGTGGTGGTACAGCCATTATGAAAGGATTTTGGGGTTTTGTTTTTTGTTGTTTTTTTTTTTTTTTTATAGTAAGAGCACCATTTCTGAACCTACGGCAGTGAGAACAATAGATGCTGATGCCTAAGCAGTACAGGGTGTTACTGGTACAGGGAATAATTCTCATGGGGGGTATGTCGGTATGTGGAAAGGGAGTAGCTGTCCTTGAGCACAGGCTGGTTAGGGTGCTAGGAGAATGCTTCCTGGGGGTTCAATGGTATTTGATAGGCCTGTCTTGTTTTTAAGGCAAAGTAAACAAGGAAAGGGCTGTTGGACTCCAATCTCAGTGGTATATCAGCAGAAAATATCAATGAGCCTTGCAATTTCATTTTCACTATAATGTTTGCTTTTTATAATGGACACTGTACTGTCTACCTCTGCCCATAGGATGATGTAGCTCTTCACAATGATTGCAGTAACATAATATTATGAGACAAAGGTCTATGGAGCTGGCACATTTTATAGAGCCATTTTTATTGATAAATGTTAGCATTCAGAAGATGTATCTAGAGTGATCATTAAAGCTCATTTTAAAACCCTTAGAGGGTTGCTTGTAGCTCAAATACAATGCAAGGAATTTAATTCTTAATTATATATATATTTCTATATATGAAATAGAATTTGCAGTCACAATGCACTTCTTCATTGTGGATACGTTATATATTATTGTTTCTTCGGAGAACTGAGAAGATGCCATTAATGAAAGAGAGAGAAGTATTCATTAAACCAGTGGTGCAGCAGTGGACTCTTAATAAAGAGATTCAGAACTGGCTATCTTCTACACTGCTGCCTTTTTTTAGCTTCCTCTGTGGGTCAAAGTGGTGATACTTTGGTAGCAAGTTCAATATTTTGACAGTGCAAAATTGTAAGTCACATTCCTTGCTCTAAGTGCTATATGAAAGTGACAAATTCCATTCCAGAACTAATCCATGGCTAAAATGAAGCTTTTGACATTATTAATTAAGATTTTTTTATTCTCTGTTTGTTAGATATTAAAAATGTGGTTGGTAAAGTTTGCTAGTGTTTGTGTTTATTTTCAGTATATTATGGGATTTCTAAAATTAATGACTTGATTCCATCTATTCAAGACAGTATATATACTGTTGGTGTATGTGAGCCACAACTTTTCGATGATGTGAATGTTGGATGTGAATATTGGTTTGGGTTTCTCCTTTATGTCAGTAGATGTTACATGAGATAATTAGTGCCCCTAGGCTACCGGCTTCCACTGGACCCCATTTCTAAAAGTGATATGATAAAGCACTGGAGGAAAAACCCCATTCGATTGTTATTGGGTCCTCTGTGTGAAGAGGTCCCAGTGTTTGAAAGGTCTGTGCCTCTAGGAGTTTTAATGCCTCATCATGATTTTGATTCCACTCCCAGTGTCGGTGTTTCCTTAACAAGTCATATAATGGCGTAGCAATGATTGGCAGGTCAGGTATGTGCTTTCGCCAATATTGCAAGGTTCCCATAATTTCTTGTAATTCATTTTTATTTGTGGGTGCCTTTATTTCTCCTAGGTGAGAGAGAGTATCATTAGGGATGTTCCATGTCCCACCTTTCCATTTGATTCCTAGAAATTTTGTTTCTTGGGAGGGAGGTTGCCTTTTATCCTCAGGAATTTCTATTTGTAAGCTCGTTAAGTGCCCAATAATGGCATCATAAGCCGCTCTCATGGCTTGCTCATTTTGACCACTTATCAGCACATCATCAATGTATTGATAGATTTTTACATTTGGGTTGTTTATTTCTGGAATATTATCCAGCTCATGTGCAAGAGCATGGTGGGCAAGTGTGTGAGAATGTTTGTAGCCCTGAGGAAACCTGGTGAAAGTATACTAGATTCCATCCCAAGTAAAAGCAAAATATTTTCGACCCTCAGAATCAATGGGAATTTGAAAAAAACACATCTTTCACATCAAAAGAAGCAAGTACTGGGTGTGCTGCTTCCTGGATTTCTAGCACCAGATCTGCAATGTTTGGAACAGCTGCAGTTAATTTCTCGGTACCAGCATTCAATTTTCTATAATCTACGGTCATTCTCCACTTACCATTTGGTTTTCTTATGGGCCAAATGTTTCATCTGAGTGCATACAAAAAACACGCCAACATACTTAATGATGTTTTCATTAACTGTGTATGCTTCCAGTCTTTCCTGTCTACATTGACGTTAAAACTTTCATTCTTCTAACTCAGTTTTCTTCACTGAAACCTTGAGTTTTGTTTTTGGGTTTTTTTCCCTTGGTTTAATGTAGTACATTTAAATTCAAGCAGTATGACTCAATAGTTCATATTACTTCGTTTATTATGTGTTGCCTTGTGTTCGTTAAGCAAAGTCTGTTGGGAAGAGCGCTATGGAGACTGCAGCACACCAATATGATTAACGCACGGCTCCCTTTATTCATTTTCACACCGCTTAATATGGAGCCCTTGTTTATGTAACGATATCTTGCAGGTGGATATAGCTTGGCCACAAATCCTGTTCTCACAGAACTACAGCAGGCTACATCATTATCCTGTTTTTTATAGTGCTGCTCTGTAATCAGCAAAACTGCTTCTTCAAGGACAAGCTGTTTACTGCTCTCAGAATCAAAGGCCTCAGTGTGCTTCATAAGCCTCAAAGCATGGTTTGGCCATAAGTGCCAGGTGTCCACATTCCTTCAGGAATTCCTCCACACCTGTCCTTGCCTACATTTTTGAACTGAACTTGGATATTTATTTCAAATGGATGCATAGATGATATGAAAATGGAACTTCAATTTTATATGTGAGAACACTCACCCTACATAGAGAGTAATTCCTCTTCAGGAATGTCTGCTATGGTTGAATAATAGTGTAATGATCTTCTGTGGATTCTATTGTATTGCTTGTCTTCTTAAGGCCAACAAGCACTTGTATTTTATATTCTTAAAAGTATCTATCAAAATAACCCAATTTTGCACTGGGAATGGTGTTTCCTAGAAAGACTTTAACTGCATTTTGCAAACATAATTGTCCTATGTAGCACTTGTGGACTAATGACAAGAAAATCTCTTTGCAGATATGACCTGATATTTTACGTAGGGTTGCTTCATGGGTGTCTGAGTCATTGTATTGAAGAACCAATACCTTGGTTTTCCCCTCTGCCATGCTGAGTCTAACCATGTTGTCTGTATTTGGAATGGAAGGGCAATGCTGCAGCTCCTCCCTAGGAGTCTAGGACTTGCTATAAAATATGGACTTTTGTAGAAGAATGTGGGAGACATCATATATCCAGGACACAGGGAAGTCTTCAATGTATTTGTTTATATTTCAATCTGTATGGGGGTTTTTACTACTGATCTTTATTTACAGAGCCTGCAGATTTACATCCCAGCCAGATTTTGTTACACAGTAGCTAGAGTAATTGCTGAAACATTATACGTTTATATTTCCACACTTTAGATGCCTATTTCAGACAATGTCTTGCTGTACCTATAGAGAACAAAACAAATATTTCAGCTTTCCTTTTGGAAGCCTCTGTTTCTGAAGACTTTGCTTTATGCTTGTAAGGTGTGCTATACATATTCAATAGCCTATTAAATTTTCTATTTTCCATTTTGCTAATGGGCTTTCTGCTGCAATTGTTAAGGTTGACAGAATTTCATACAGTTCACTACATATTTGAAAAATCTTACCATTGATTTTCCATAGGTTTTTCATTTGTCTGAAGGGAAAAAACTCCATTTTTATTCCAATTGCTCCAGTGTTCCTCCCCAAGAAATTAAACTATTTTTCCCTTTATGCTCTTACATCTGCTTACTAGTGGTATTTATCGTATTGCATCCTGACTGAGAAAAAACCCTGTATATATATGCTTAAATTTAAGCATGTCCTGAAAACCAAAAGATTTTGGAGCATGTAATTAGACCTAATTCTGAACTTGCCTGATTCAACAAGTTCTCAAGTAGTAATATTCTCTTGCTGGTCAGAGGTCATATCACCTTCATGTAAGTCCTCTGTCATTTTCAGTAATGAAGTTTGCTGACATAAAAGGACTTAGTATTCATAGAATATGAACAACTCTGCCTCCAGAGCTTTTGATATTAATGATTCTTCTTCTGTGTTTGCTATACTCTAGAATACCTGGTGCTCTGTTGTAGCAGTAACCTCAAATAAGCAACACACATTTTGAATGACTCTATTTTCTCACTTATTCACTTTATCATTATGCAAAAGAAATATCTCTCCCTTTTTGTTCATCTGTAGGCCTTTCTATGACACAAAATGGTGAAGTAAGCACTTATTAGGCATCACATACTGTTACAAAACACTCTCAGTTATACTCTGCAGAGTAGCCTAAGACAGTTTTGTGCTGAGGAAAGGAAAATCTTGTTGAGGATTCTGGTGACTTCCATAGCATTGTCTTAGGTGTAAACAGATGCCTATTATGAGGATACAGAGAAGCCTGGGCATAGATTGTTTTCTTTGCTTTCCAGCATACTAACGTCATGCATGCATCAGGTAAGTGATGTCCCAGATTTGGTTTCAAAAATTAAAGGTTGTGTGTAAGACGTAATGACTGAGATAACAAGGTCACCAACTGTGGACAGAAGATAACTCATTGTAGGGAGAGTGAGTATGGTTAGTTGCTGCATGGTGCTTATTACTGTGACTGCATTTGTTGTATGATGAAGACAGTGCTGTTTCAAGAAGGTCAGAACTCAATTTTCCCCTTTCAATAGGAATGAAAGGGTGATACTTCACCATGAAGGCAGTAAGATACTGGAATAATTCGTCTAAGCAGGTTGTTGATGCCCCCTCTCTGGAAGTGATTAAGGCCAGGCGGGATGAAGTTTTGTCCAAACTGGTCTAGTGACAGGTTTCTCTACCCATACAGGTTGGACCTTGATGTTCTTTAAGATCCCTTCCAACCATAGTATTAGCCACTCAATGATTCTGTGTGCAGCTGTGGTTATGTGAAGTGGTAATGTTACACTTCTATGGCCAGATGTAATGCTAAGAGTAGCGTAAGTGTCTCTTTAATGTTCTTTTTCATATGCTGCTCCAACCCCTTTATTGCTGGGTAAATTCACGTCTGAGATGTTGTAGGCCAGCTGTTGTCCATCAAAATACTTCACATTTTTTTCCCAGCCTCCCATATGCAGAAGTCAGTACTGTTGCCAATTAAACTGCAGCTGATGTAATGGACTTGCTCCTCACAAGCATTTGCTCTGATGACATCTGGTCATCACTGCAGCTTCTGAAGGAAAAAAACCAAACTCACCTGCATGACACTGAAGATCACAGAATAAAAAGAGAATATTTCTGAAACATAAAAAATTCTGTTCGGTACAGAATATTTTCTGAGCCCTTTTCCAAACTGACTATAAACTAAGCTAGAATTCAAATCTGTTTAAGTTTAAAATCTTTTAAATCTTCTGTGATTGAAGTTTTTTCTTAGCAATAGTCACAAACAGCCTAGACTGATAGTAGGGTGTGTTTGGAAGTTGCATCTTCCTTTGCAATGTATTTTTAAGCATTCTGGGGTAAGAAGTGTAATAGACAATGTTAGTTTTTTTATTTGCCCTCTTCTATCCTGACCGAAATCCTCGGATAGTAACAAATGGACTTCTTGTGAAGCCTTGTGATGGGAGCTTGTTGATGATATATCACCTCTGTGAACCAAGATTAGCACTATTACTACGAGGCCTGACCCAATAGGATTGTAGTCCATGATTAGGGCTTATAGAATATTAAGTAATTATGAGACAGTAATTATTATCTTGCAATAGTAGGGGAAGGAAAAAACTCAAGATGTTATTTTTCTAAAAAAACAAATATTTACTTTTAAGGTTTTGGAATGGCTACATATATTGAATAGAGTTTTAAAAAAAATCTGACCTTCAATTTTAGGTTTTGCTTAATGTGTTACAAATAATAAACAAATATTAGGTTCTGGTAGTGAAGGACGTTTTTATTCCCCATTATTTCCAGCCCTGTTGTTACATCAATTTAATACTATATAGAATAACCAGAATGTGCAAATGTTAAAAAAATGGTTAACTGTTGGAGCTTGGTAAACAGAGGTGGCAAGGACACAGTGTCCTTGGCGGTTTTGTTACAAAGTTTGAAAAAGTGAGGTAGCAGGTAAACAAGCTGTGGGTCCAGGAGGAAAATCCCCATGTGGGGGGAGCGTGCAAATGTAACTTTTCAGTAGTAGCCAATCAGTAACTGACTCGTAGGCATAATTAACAAAAACAGTATAAATGTAACCCTGAGCCCTCAATAAAGTTGAAGCTTGCTTATCAATCAGATTGATTGCCCACTTGTGTTCCCTCGTCGTTCCCAACATAGTGGCGCCCGAACAGGGACACTTCGGCAGACCCACATTAGCGAAACAAAGGAGCGACGGGCCCGGAGCAGCGTCGATAAGTAGCGATTGACGGGCAGAAAGTCGTCCTGACGCTGGCGTAGGAGGGCGACTCGTACCTGAGCGGACAAGGAGGAGGCTTCGCCGTCCGGGACGGGACTACCGGCTTGCAACAGGTAAAGCCTGTACTAAAAGAATAGATTAAGCGCGCAATGGATGAGCGAAGTATAGATATATGTTTTTTAGAAAAACGTTCAGTAAAAGATATAGATCTAGAAAAGGACCCACAGGCACTTCTAGTGTATGGTCGCGCAGTGAATTCCCAGATGGAAGTCATGTGGACTCTCCAGCCTGGCATGATGAACCCCGCGATACTTCCAGACCTTTGGCATTTGCTGATAGGGGAATTTAAAGGACTGGCTTTTCACAATACGTATACGCCCTCAGGACACAAAGCGATTTGCATTTAGGCTTCCAGCCCTTAACAGAGAAGCTCCTGCCTTGCAATTTGAATACCCTGCTTCCTCTGTCACCCTCTCAGCACAGCAGGAAACAGCGTTAACTGATACTGGCCAGGCGATTTCTCAGCTCTGTGTGGATAGCCGTGATATAGATTTGCCCATAGACTTGACCATTCTTACGGGCAAGCAACATTTACTTGGAGCTCTCACACAGCATAAAAAGAAAAAGGGGGAAACTGGGCCTGAGGAAGTTGGTGTCTTAGAATGGATATTTGGGCCGCTGCAACCGAAAACGAAACGGTCACGGCGTGTGCTGTAACCTGGCAAGTGAATGATCAATGGTGCCATAAACTGTTGCCTGCGCAGGCAGATGACACTCTATAGACTCTGGAGTTGGCAGCTATTGTGTATGCCTTCGTGTGTTGGATGGATGTGCATCTACAGGCACCCTGTGGGTCCCCAGCAGGTGGACCCGTCTTGCACCAAGCAACCCTGCGGAACCCAGAAGCGCAGGCTCGGGAGCAGAAATGACTGTCTCAAACGATTAAGTCATATGTTGAGATATTAGAACATGTTTGGGAGCAAGAAAAGTTGTATTCGTTTCATTAGAGGCCTGATTTTGACCTTTCCAGGCCTTAGTTGCTTTGTTTTACATGTTTGGTTGATGTTCGAGTTTTGCATGTTTTAGTTGTGTCATGACAATTCTTAAAAAGCTGTTTGCCAATGCTTCTGGTATTATGCTTGTGCAAAAAGAAAAAAGGGGGAATTGTTGGAGAATGGCTTGGTAAACAGAGGTGGCAAGGACACAGTGTCCTTGGCGGTTTTGTTACAAAGTTTGAAGAAGTAAGATAGCAGTTAAACAAGGTGTGGGTCCAGGTGGAAAATCCCCAAGTGGGGGGAGCGTGCAAATGTAACTTTTCAGTAGTAGCCAATCAGTAACTGACTCGTAGGCATAATTAACAAAAACAGTATAAATGGAACCCTGAACCCTCAATGAAGTTGAAGCTTGTTTATCAATCACATTGATTGGCCACTTGTCTTCACTCCTTGCTCCCGACAGTTAACAAATAGTGAAATGCGAGAAGGGGTTTCATTATCCAATTTGGAAAAAGTGCAAAAGTAAACAAACACAAAAAGACCAATCCTAGTATCTCAAGTACAGAGAACAGCATTCTGTCTGAATAATGCCAATCGATTCAGTCAACCACTTTCTTTAGTTAAAAGCTGCCATGCAAAAAGGACAGGTTTAAGGTACAAACCCTTACATCTAGGGATAAGCCTGCATTGTGGTTTCACATATTCACCACATATTGCTGATCAGCTTCGGAGTATCAATTAGTGAAAGGAGGTTCAAAAGCCTCTATTGCTAATACCAGCTTTTGCAAGCAGACTTGATATTATATTTCAGAAAAATTTCAGGGAAGAAATTATTTGTCTGGACCTGTAAGAATCATTCTACTACTGCATTTACAGAGCTCTAGTCAAGAGACTGAAAGGGATAGCAGTGAATGAATATTCCCTTCTCCAATAAATTTGATCTTTAAAATACCATGCAGACATTAAAGGAAGTGACAAAAGTCATAACTGGCTTGCTACTTTTATTGCTTTATGGTAAAACTAATTTATGTTTAATATGTAATGTTGCTGACATACTGTGGCTCAGATCAAACAGTTGTAGGCACAGATGAAGTGCCCGACTATTTTTCACATATGTTCATTTCTAAGTCTTTGTAGTTCTGAACAGCATTTCATAGAAGTGTAGGGAACCATGAAGCAGGATTCCCAAGCGACTAATAAGTTGTTGTCTGGATCCTAAACACAATGTACCAATTTTCTTTCATTTAATTTCAATGCAGAGAAAGCCTGAGGAACAGGAGAAGGAGTAGTGAATGGTGTGCTTTGAAGAATTAATGATAAATAAAAGTGAATTAATGATAATACATTTTTTCCAACCAATACTTATCTGCCCACTGTTTCACAATGTTTAAAGCATCAACTCTGCTTTAGTTTGCCCAGAAGGTGTTTTGGAAGTATTTAAATTGAATATGATATCATTATGCCTGTGTGATGGCATAGTATCTGGAAAAAGGAGAACTCTAGCATGGTGTCTTGTGTATGGGATTGACTTGAAAAAGGCAGAGAGGCATCTTGAACAGTGGCTGAGTATTTATAGGTAAAACATTATCTGCCCTGGGGATTTCATATTTTACTCTCAGCATGGGGGTAGTCATGCTCTTAATTTTTTCAGTTATTTACATTAGCAGCAGCTAAACTATTTTGTCTACTGTTAATGGAAGGAAGAGAGATGTTGTGACATCAATTGAAGGAAAGCACAGGAGGAAGAGGTTAGACCTCTCTGAGGGATGATGTCATCAGAAATCTTTTCTCTCTGAGAAGCTTTCTGCCTACCTGCAGCATCTTATTCTAGGGTTGCAGCTAGGAAGTACAGCCAAAACCTACAGCCTACTTGGCTTGAGATAAGTCCTGAAAATGAGGTTAGTTATGAATCATAATTCTTCCGAGCCCCACCGGATTAATGTGGGACATCTGTTCTTAGAGAAAATAAAAATTTCCTATGCTATACTGTGGCCAGCTAATGTGATTACCATGTCAAGCAAGGAAAGTTAAAATTCAAACACTTCGGTGAAGCTACAGGAACTGGATGGTGGAACATTTGCCATTAGTTTGGTCTTGGCCAAAAGAAAAAAGAAGAAAATAACCCATTGACTACTCAGCCTTGGAGGGATTCCTTCCCTGGAGACAGGACAAAGGTGTAAACACCATCCCAAATGATGGTCTCTCTGGAAGGAAAAAGAAAATTATATTCTTCCCTCTCATGCTAGGCAGCCTGTTGAGATGGTGGATAAGAAGAGAGACAATCTTTTAGATTGCAATTTCGGGAGGTTTTTAGGTATACATCTATCTGTCTGTGAAGAGGAACAGGTTAAAATTAAAACTATATAAAAACTAAGTTGCTAACTATAAATTGTGGGCTATATTTTTCTACCTTTATAAATGTAATTTTATTCGAGAAGTAGAAGCCCTGAGACCCTACCTGTGACCTTTCAGCCAAGGACAGTGCACATTAGCAAAGCCAGATATAGCCTGTATTGAAATCTCTGGTTGTCCCATTGTTTGCCATCGAAGTCCAGATTCATGCTGCTTAACATGCAAACCTAAATCCGAAATCATTGAAATGCCACAGCTATCCAGTTAACACCCAAAGTTGATTGAGACCTGGTTTGGATTTGGTCAGATTTTTGAATAACCAAGTATACACAGTTTTATTCAGAATCCTGTTAATTATATATCCACTTACAAAAGAAAAGTCATGTCATTCTGCCACTGGCTTTTTATTATAAAATTAAAACCACAAATCCAGATTTTCCACATCTAGTACTACTGCCGTGAAGCAGATTATTGTGTTTATCATATATTCTGTATGTGTAGAGAATGAATTGCACAAGATTTTTCAGTCTGGACAAAAATATAATTTAGGAAAGATATTATAAGTCTATAAAATTATTACTTTAATGGAAAAGGGGGGAAAAGAAGATCTCTTCACTGTTTCTCAGAATACAAGGAGGCACTAATGAGGTCATTAGATATTAGGTAATTATTGAATCATACATCTATCTTTGATTTCTTTTTTTTTTTTTTTTTTTTTTTTTTTTTTTTTTTTTTTTGCATTTAGGGTTTTGGCTGAGGTGTTGCTTGCTTGTTCTGCATAATGAAACTTCATTTTGTGTCACTGAAGAGCTTCAGACATACAAGTACTGAAACAACTGACTTTGAGCTGATCACATCAAAGGTGTCATTTCAGCTGTCTGCTCCTTTCCCAGAATGCCTCAATTTTATGCTGTCAAATCAGTTTTAACACCACCACTTTTTTCCTTAGCTCTTCATAAATGTTCAAGGTTGTTACCCAGCAGCACTCAAGTGTCACTCTCTGACATTGGACTGCAGTGAGGACAAACAATAATATTTTATGGTTAGCATAGTGCAGAATAAAATGCCAGCTTCAATTTCTTGAATATATGTATCCACAAGCACTGTATCACCACATTCATCTTACCATTCAAAGCAGTTTTTCATCCTCAGCAAATAAATGAAACGAGAGAACAGAATCATCTTGTTGACAATAACAGATGCAGCATTTACCTCTTTGAGGACTTATTTGACATAAAGAATATAAACAGGGATGGTGTGTGTATCTTCTGATTTCTGTGTAAAAAAAATGACTGTTTTACTGTATATGGTACCTCATAATATCACATAGAATGGGTCTAAATTATTGTTGTGATCTTTGACCATACAGAGACAGAAGATCAGCAAGAGATATTTGTTGGTGGGGACATTTACAATGATAGATTTCTTTTCAGCTCATATAAAGCAAGGTTTGCAAAAAGTGCTGCAGCTTAGTCTGCTTTACTTTAAAAAAATTCTGTAAAAGAACAGAATTAGTTTTTCTTTGCTTTCTCCTTCCAATGTTCAGAGAGATGTTAATACTGCATTGACACCTGCATTATAATATGGTTCATGTTGGATGAAATCAAGAAAGTTGCAAAACTGTTACAGTTTGTTAAGGCAGTATTAAGATCCCCTTAAAAGGAAAGCTGTACTCCTTTTCATTATCAGTGCAGTCTCATAGTTCATTTCCATAATTTCCAGACTGTGAAATGTGTTAACAAGCAGTTTTGCTACTCATGGTAAAGACAAGTAACACTCTTGGGCCTCAGGTTTGTTAAAAGTAGCAGTGCTGTTGTCCCTGAGAAGTAGTACCTTGCAGTAATATAAACAATGCATGTGCTTCTCTCCATTTAGCTTCTGTGTGGATTTAAGGAGTTCTGCACTGTGGCTCACACAGGTATTAGAGGTTGAAATTTTTTTGGATGCTAGATTTAGAAAGAGCAAGGGATTGGGAAAAAATAAGAAAGAGCAGATGAAATGAAGTGTTTCATAGAAATCATGACCACAGAGTTACATCTGGTCTTTTATCCCAAATTCTTTATGTTACAGGCTATTTCACACTCATACTGAAGACTATAAACCAGATAATTCAGTATTGAAAATCTCTAAAATTTATGCCATCAATAAAAACATCAATTTGTCATTGCCTGGGATTCCTACAATGTCAGACAATCACTCGGGCAGTTTGTATCCAACAGTTTCTCTTATAAAATGGCCCAAATCTCCCCTAGTGTCTGTTGGAGAAAATTTCCTTCCCAACCAAAAGCCTCACAAACACTGAGGCAGTGTGTCTTTGAGCCGAGCATACCAGACAGTGAATTTTTGTAGGGAATGGTCCCTTTCTCAGTGTGCTACCTCTAGCCATAGTATATCACTGATAGAGCACAGGGGAATTATAGAGTGGTTTAGATTGGAAGGGACCTTAAAGATCATCTAGTTCCAATCCGCCTGCATGGGCAGGGACATCTTGCTCTAGACCAGGTTGCTAAAACTGTCGTATGGCTTTACTCAGACTGGGAATCAAACCCAGGCTGCAGCAGTGAGAGTGCCAAATCCTAACCACCAGACCACCAGGGAGATCAAAGATATTCCTAATCTCAAAGAGAAGTCATCAAAGAGGCAATGAAAAGGTGAATAACTTTCATTTGCAAAGGGTTGACTAGCAGAAGACCTGAGGACTGGAATTGGAGTGTGATTATTGTTTTAATTCAGAACTGCCACCATGCTTATACTACGGGCCATCCAAGCAGTTCTAGTCTTAGAGAAAGACTAGAGAAGACTTAGAGAAAGACTTTCTCTTAGAGAAAGATTCTTAAGAGAAAGGAACCGTGGAGGAGGAGGAATGAAAGGACCATAATGAATTCTGAGTCTGGAAGAATGATTACAGATCCTTTCCAGATGGTTTTTCACCCTCTGCAGGGCAAAATATTTACACCCAAAGATGGATCAGAGATACATTTTAGTAAAACAAGGAAGTTCATCTTTAACTTTAACTCATACCTATAATAATAGCAAAGCCTATATATTTTTGGCCTTCTCTCTGGTAAGGCCACCATTCTTCCAAAACTGCATGTTTGCAACCCTCTCCCATTAATATCTATGTTTAAGATGTAGTAAACCCAAGTTTTTATTACTACTTCCCTTTTAACCTAGACACTGATGTAAGCATAAACTGGCTTGAATAACCAAGTTATGGGGAAATTACATTATCCCACTTTCAGAGCTATGGAAACTAAGGAGTCCACATAACAAATCAAGGTCATAGCCATTTTGAGCTAATCCAGAGATCATCTTTTAGCTCAGCAAGCAGTTTCTTTGTACATGTTTGCTCTCAGTTTAATCTTCATATATTTTTCATGGGAAATCAAGCCCTTCAAAGAACTGATTGCTATACATAACTTCCCGTTTTTTTTAAATCAGCTTGCAAACTAGTTGATAATTTTTATGGAGGCAATCTTTAGCCAGACTGCTTAGTGTGTGTTCTGGAGTGTACTGTGCCTGAGGCAGCAGGATATAGAAGCCAGGATGCATTCTGTTCCCATTCTTTGCATGACCAGAGGTGCAACTGTAACCTCACATGAGTATGGGATAGGCGCTGCTTCACTCATATAAATTCCATACTTAAGATTGTCTGTCTGTGGTAATCCTTCAGAGCAAGGTGTTGAGGCAGTCAGTGATGATCAACCTGGATTCAAATCCTACTGAGCTTGTGCAGCAATCTGAACGGTAACAAGACCAGAAGGCTACAGATATTTACTATAAATAGTTTCTCTGTATTGATTGTTCACAAGCCAGATGCTTCACAGTATAAATTATACTATATCACATAATATGTTTTCCAAATTAGAGACCTTCTGCTATGTCTGGACTGTTATTAACCACTTCAAAGAGTTGCAATGCAGAGTAGTAAAAGTTCTGTCAGATTTTCTTCTTTTTCAGATAGGGAAACATTTTTAAAAAGAAAACAAAAATATTCAGAATATAGATAGAGAAAGGAAAGCAGGATCTTAGTCAGAAGAGAAATTCAACAATTTGACAAGGGATGTAGGATGAGAGTCATAAGGCCTTGACTAGAATATAGCACTCTGTATGAAAAGTGCTGTTTTACCTAACCAGCAGTCTTGAAAGGATTGCTAGTCCTTACAGTATTTATGAATAGAGCTCACACAGTTCAATTTTTCTCTGGTTACACCTCCATAAAAGATTCTTAAGCAGTGAAATTTCACACGTGGCACTGCTTCAGTGAATATTCGAAGTGGTCAGTTAAACGAAGATATTCTCTGTAAGCATTTCTTGTATGTCAAAGTTTTTTCAGTGAGGACAAGAATTCATAAAATATAATGAAATGTCTGGAATTGTTTACTGGTACAAAAAAACTCAGCAGAAGTGTTTTATTTTCTAGCCAGAGTATGCTGTTTCTAAATTATTAAAAGGATGATTTGTAATTCTCTCTATATCTCCTGGTTTACATTTTGGTTTGTAAGAAATCTGCAAATACTGTAGCCTCCAGCCAGTAGTTTACTAAAGTATTTTTCAACTTCTAAATTGCTACGGGTTTCTGAATGCAAGAACCATGGCAGAGAAATCTTCCATTTGTTTCAGAAAGGAAAACACACTTTTTTGAACAATTTATGTAGCTTATTTTCCTAAAATTCACGTTCATACATTTCTGAAGTATGTTAATACAGTTCTTGATCTGCAAGTCTCTTAAAACAAGATTGTGTTGTGACACAGTAACACTTTCAGAGTGTTATATTGTTACGCAGTAATACCGAAAGTGCTTTCTATGACGTTGTTTTATAAAGATGCCTACTAGTTTCTCAAAAATATCAATCTCTTACTTTATTCAGCAGCTAACACTTGATTTATTCAACTTTTTTCATTAAAACTCACAGAAAAATAACAGAAAATTCTGATACAAGAAAGGAAATATGAATTGCTAATTAGAGAAGCACGTTCTGCTTCTGGCAGTCGCTGACAAGCTGGAGAGCTCTCTCATCCCCTCAGTTAGACTGGATCTGTATTGATGCCTAATTACCACTAGCTAAGGATTAAAAAAAAAACCAAAACACATAGGTTGAAGCTTCTGGCTATAAATGAAGGAAAACATCCATGGTTCAATATGCCCTAACAGTCCTGTAGATGGATACTATAAACTCCTTCCATTATATGTTCTTATTAGATAATCTCCCGAACAGCTGCTGATATTCATATATGCCCCATTATTTCCTTGCAATTTTAATTACAGGCACAGATAGTAAGTGCTGAGTAAACAAATAGAAGAACAACAGTATTATTTGGCTCTCTACTTTTCAGTTATATTCCTACTTGGATATGTGCCTTGCTCAGCTAATATTACTTATATTCCTTATTCTATACGTATTTAAAATATCTTAAGAAATTCATTTATTTGCAAGTGAAGTGTAGTGCTATTAGACTCCAAAGCTCTATTTTAAAAAAAAACAACCCTCAAATAAAATTTCGTGTCACATCTCTGTAACACAACTGCTGGGAAAGAAAAACTGTTGCATTGAACCTGTTACTTCATTTCACAACAATTCAGTTCACAGTCTTCTCTTGTAGCCTCACATATGCGTTGAATGGGAAATGCAAAAACATTGAAATAAGCTAAGTGGGACTCTTTCTGTCTCAGAGAAGATGTTCAAGCACTGAAGGCAAAACTTTACTGTCTTCATTAAGACAAAGAAAGGAGATAGTTTAGAATGAGTCCTCTTATCCCTTCCAAGGGCCAGAAGGGATATACAGGAGATACCACACCTTATGACTGATGCCGTGGAAGAAAAACAAGGGGGTTTTGTGCGGGAGCCTGGTCTCAGACATAGTGCTGAGCATAAGCATGTCTTCTGTGGGCACCATCAGATCTATGCTTGCTGTGTCCAGTACCTGGGAAAGGCAACTGGAGTGGTGGTGAATCTCCTTCACAACTTGTGTTCTTAAGTGAAGGGCAACTTCTAAACTTTGCAGAATGCTTCTGAGTCCCATACTGCATCATTGTTTATCAGCTTGAATGTAAAGCTGTAATAGAAAACTATGAGAAGATTAGACCACAGCTTGCAGTCAAGCAAGCAAGTTGGTTTGGTAAAACCAACTGTTGTGAATTCAAGTATCTTAAAATCTGTGTGATGCTATAAATACTCTGCTTATGAATGCATGCTGGAACTGCTTTACTGCGTATTAGATATAATGTCGTACCTTGGTACATACTTTTTTTAAAAAGTGTTTAAAGCAGACAGTAATTAAAACAGTATCTGTGACTGTAGTCATACTAGTGAAATAATCTCTAATATCTGAAATGCTCTAAAGCAGACCTTTTACTTGATTAGTATAATATGATTGATTTCTTATTTGTAATCAGTATTGTTTCCAAACAATACTCTGCTGCTCAAGCAGCAGTTTAGATTTCTCCTGGCAAAGCAGGAGCAGAACTCAGGGGATGGCTAATGCCTCCTTCAAATACATCTCACCTGAAAGCAAGTGGCAGCCCTTTGGTAACTGCTTCTAGAGCTTGCAACTTGATCAAATTCAGCACTGGTGGAACTAGGGGGGCTGCTCTTTGCAATGACTGTAGGTATGTTTGGTATATACTCACTGTACTTTTCTGGTCTTCTGTGTGCCCAGCTGAGATATTAAGAAGTAATCTCTAGGCAATGGCCATATAGGATATAGTTTGATTCCTGCAGATCAATATCCTAGGCTGGATAGGGACTGCACTAGGTGGTTTAGCACTTCTGCATGAGTGCAATTAATTACATAGGTGAGTTTAGACAGCCTTTCATCCTTGATCTGCCTAACAGCTGCTCTGCTAGGGATTATCCTCCATCTTTTCTGACTATTTGACAACAGACATTATCTGTGCCCTTTGAGATAAAGATGAGAGGCACAGAACCATTCTGAGTTTTGTAGTATTTTTTTAAAAATGCCTTTATAACATAAACTCCATTATGAAGGATACAAAGGAAGCCCCCACTGAAAGTCTTCTAATGAAAGGACAAATAGCCTGGTTCTACTGAGGACAGAAATTGTGAGTTCTGTTCTTCTCCAAATTACTAATTGACTTTTTGTAAAGAACACCTACTAGGAATCTTGAAGTTTTATGGCAAACGCTAAACAGCAGCTGTTTTCTAATTGTGCTTCCTTTCCTATACTGCTCTCAGATATCTCTTTTGAATAAGCTGAAGACACTTCTGCTTAAAAGCAGTGCAGATCAGAGGGAACCACATGGATGTAAGAGGATAAGTCTGAAGTTCAGAAAAGCCATATAATTTATGGATGACTTTTAATAATTCTCAGTTTCATATATTGGTATTTCCATGGCTTGTTTTATGGCATGAGAGGCTGACATCCTCTTGTGAGTATCCCATGATGAATATCTGCTTCTCAGCACACAGAGAAAGAATTAGAGCATTAATCCTGAGTTTTATGTTCTCAAATCACGATTTAGATCTAAGCATAACTTACATTTAAAAAACATGATTATGGTTAGTGAATTATTGTCTTGATAATTCAAGAAAATTACTGGTTACATGACTTTCTTCTGGACAGAATCAGGGCCCTTGTACCAAATTCTCAAGCAGACAACAGTTGCTCTGTATGGCCAAGTACACATACATACTCCTTTGCCTTCATTTTTCATATCTTTCATTTTACTGAGCCAATTCACTTTGCATGGGCTGGTATAGAAATGTATATACATGTCTAGAGCATGCATTTTATAGATATTATATATATATGCTCTCTCTCACTCTGTATATAATATATATTTTATATATATAATATATAATTTATATATATATATATATATATATATATAATTATAATATGTAATTGAAAGCCCAAAATTTGCAATAGCCCAGATTACAGAATGGTGTTATTTGTTGTAATACTGGATTGGTGTTTAAAAAACATAAAGACAGAAAAACAGTTGAAACACTGATAGGAAGAATACTTAAAAGGTAGGAAAGAAGATTACAATTAATAGATTTTAGATAATAAATTAGATTACAATTTAATAAATTCAGATTACAATTTTGAAAATGTTTTCTCTGAATAATTTGTTTAACACTTTAACTAGGAGGCCTGATTTTCAGCTCTGTGAAACTGATTTAGATATCATAGTATAGGTTTAAGAACGTAATTAGAAGTTGCATGAACATTTTTTTGTAGCTCAAAAGAATATTTCTGGTGAAGACAATGGTGGTTGCAGGGCAAGTACTCCTGGGTATTATGTTTTGATCTGTATAGGATTTTGAGCCAGATGAATCAACCAGGACATCCTGCATCAGGTTAAATCAACAAATGTGCTATACCAAAAGGCTGGGTATAGGTTTAAAAGTGCAAAAGCAAGAGATTTAAGAAAATAAAATCTTGGTGCCATTATTTATACCCAGGAAAACCTACACTGATTCCAGCAATGACTCGTGGATGGGAATGTTACAGGGATTGTATTGTCTTTACAGACAGCTTGAATTCACTATGCCCACTTGCCTTGGAAAACAGCAGGATTATTTTCTGAGGAGACCATTCTGTCTGTTCTTGCAGTGGTCTGTCATCTGGTTGGATGGGATGGAGCAGTTAAGCCAGACATGCAGGGCGGGTAAGTAGGCTCCAGCATGCAGGATGCATCGCTCAGGACCTCAGTGGTGAGGAATGGCTCAGCAGGTGTGCGGCGTAGGCAGCTGGGCAGCTTAGCTCTGGGGCTACTCGCACTCTGATGTTTAATTATGACTAGAAACTGTCTCTCTTGGGCCATGTCTGATCCGATGTTGATAAATGCAGTGTGGTAAGTTGCTACTAGGTTAGAGGTCTGGCATCTTTAACATTTATCCCCCTTGGTGTGAATGACTATAAAAATCACAACACAGTGAGGGCTCTAGTTTCAAAGGTGAGTGCCTTCATGAAGAACGCATGCAGGACCTGCCTCTGAGTGAACTTTTAAGCAAGGAGACATTTTATATTAAATTGTTTTTTCAATCATCTAATTTTCTTGCCTTGGCAATTCAGCTGTGAACTGACCCCGGTCCATCATGTTATACATAAAACAGAACTTTGAAGTTTTTTCCACATTTAAAATGGGGGTTCAAAGAATTCTGCAGGGATACATTTTGAAAATTAAGAGAAAGCAGACAAGAGATTCAATAGCTGCACAGTTATATATACACAGTTACATCTATATATATACACACATATATATATATATAAATGTTTATAGATACATATGTGCACACTTACATTTATGCAGACAGGTACATAAACAAAACCTGGGCTATTTTTCATTATGTGAACATTAATATATGTTTTTTTCTTAGTTTGTAAGTAGATGGAACTTGCTACATAGCTATTTTCCCTGGATAGGCAATGGCTTTCAGTTGTGCCTTCCTTAACAGTGATCCCCCACAGAAACAAGTCATCAAACATTTTGTAACAATTTCTAAAATGCAGATTATTTACATAAAGAATGCTTATTGCTTAGGTGGGTGACTCCACTAGCTTATAAATGCTTTAATAACAAAAATCATTAACATTTATTTTAAAATCTGTTACTATGAAATCCTACAATATTCAGTGTAAACATATTTTAAGGATTGTTGGCATTTTTTGAATGTATATAGGATTATTCACTGCATTATCTATTTCCATAGTTTGAAAACTACTTGAGTGCAGATAGCCCACAAACTAAAAAGGAACTTTTCACAGCAATTAAGGATTTGTTTCAGTGACAGACTTAAGCCATTTAATTTTAAGACCACTGTGAACCCCACCCAACTCATTAAAGGCTCAGGGCAAGCTTAGGTACTACTGAATTAAGAGTTAGTATGTGATCAAGTGCTTTCCTCAACAGAAGCTTAAACTCTCGCTAGGCTTCTACAGCATCTGAAAATCTTCTCCAAAGGCATATTTTATGCTGAATACAGGAAATAATTGCAGTACTATTGCAGACTTTCTCATCTTTGCTGGAAGCTTCTTCCAACTCACTCTCATGCTCCTGCATGCAAGGGGGCGGTGAATCCACTATCAGGCTTCCCTTTTCCCAGCTTTTCTCATGTGCAAAGCTCTGAATTCTCATGAAGAAAGAGACTGCTGATCTGACAGAGAAGAAATTGGTGCTTGTTCTGTGCAGACTTCTTACACAGTTCTGAGTGTGCTTAATTGGTTTGAAAGCAGCTCAGGCATGTCTTGCTTCTGTGATGTAACATCTTTTTGCTTTGTTCTTCAGGCATTTATGATAACTCATTCCAGAGAAATCCAAGCTGGATTTGCAGCACTAAGAGGAAATTTAACTTGCTTTAATAACTAGAAATTTAGCTGTTACCCGTTTGTCAGTGAATGCTGGTTTTTCACCCTGAATCTTTCCCACATTTTTGTACTATCTATGTTCTGTAGGGCTTTTTTACCTTCTTTGTCCTTTTTATGCTTCCTCCAGCATTTCCCAATTTTCTCTTGTATGCTTACATTCTCTTCTAATTACTCCTTGATATACTTGCAAATATGCCTTGCAAATTTGAAAATAAAATATAAGCACATCAAGTATATTTAAATACAGTTCCCCAACCCTCCCAAAAAATCAAACCCCACTCTCTCTGACCCCCTCCAAAAACTAACCTGAACCCCTGTATATATCTCCACCCTAGATCTTTTGGTTGGTTTGTTTGTTTTTTTTATTCTACTTGTTTGTTTCCTGTCCCACTATATTTAAAGTATGACAACAGACTGGCTAAACGTCACTCTTTTTCTATTAAAAAAAAAAATAATTATATATATATATATAAAATTTGCTTTCTTTAAAGAAGTTCCTAGGTTAATGTTCCTCCAAAACCAGGGTTGGAAATATAAAATCAAAATAGTTTAATAACAGCTGATCTGTATCCATCCCTTCAGATTTATAAACTGACAAAATAAGCAAATCATTTATCCAAGGCTGATGCCTTGGGGCATCTTGGCACATAGATAATTAGGAAGTTGTCTTCCAGAGAAAGTCACTGTGTTTTATGTAGCTTGAGTATGCCAGAGATGAGGACTGCCAGCAATTTAGCCTAATACATGAGCCAATGATTGTCTGGCTGAGAAAATGTCACCATTTTTATTAATTCAACAACAAATCTGATGAGATGTCAAGCCAATTAGAGTCATGATAATCCCTTTTACAAATGTACAGCAGAATCATTATGCAAGGGGAAATCGATTAAATCATTATAGTGAATGTAAATTTATATTTGATTTGTAAATCAGAAGAATTTCCCATGCAGAATTGCAGTGGTTCTCTTATACATCACTCATAAACACTTAGTAGAATCACTTTTTGATCATGTAGCTGATTATTTGCTTTTCTTACTTGACTTTTTGCCTTAGATAACTTAATCAAAGGAAAACTTCACAAGGGTTTGAGGGCATGGTAGACTTTTACTAGGATAAAAATGGCTTTATAGTAGATTCTTACCTGTCTTTTGTTTTGTTTTGTTTTTTTTTATAAAAAAGAATGAAAGATAAACAAATGAAAAATTGTAGAAATAACTCTAAAATACTAAATAAATAAAATGGCTCAATTTTAAATTGGAATCCATGGATAATTTCTTTGTGGCATATTTAAAATATCTTCAGATTAATTCCTGTCTTGCATAGTATAATTAAAATATTCTAGGCTTGATTTTTTTGTCTAAAGAAAAATGTACTTTTAACAACAAAGCAAAATATTACAGCATCTCCAAAAAAGAAAAAAATAAAATGGAATAAACCTATAAAAATGTTCCCTTCTCAGTTACAGGGTTAAAAAAAATTGTTGGTATTTAGGAATAGGTAAAAGTCCTTTTGTTAGCCAAGTTGCTTATGAACATTCAAACAGAATGTATTTGCTAAATGTTAAGATTTTCTAGTAATAAAGTGAGGTACTCTAGGTGCTGTACTAATCTACTGAGTAGTTTGAGGTACAATAAAAACTATGGATATTTTATACAAGGTACTGATTTACTTAATGGCATATTATATATCTCAGCTTCTGAAAGGTAATTTGTAATATGAGGCTACTGTTAATGCCTGGCCAGGTGGCCAATAACCCTTGAGACAGGGTGGTGGTCTTCATTCTGCTATGAGAAATATCACTGACCTGTGTTGTATCTCTCAGCAAGTGCTGCCTTTTTTTAGAGAAGTTTGATAAGAAACTTTTCTACTCAAGGGACAACTGAAATAGCAAAGTGCCATGTATCTGTTTTGCAGGAAACAATAGCTCATCTGTAATTAGCTCAGACATTTCAGGAAATGTTTTCTGATTGTCATTTTTAGAGCAGTAATAGTCATCTGATTAGATCTGTGGAGTACAAAGTAGTGTCCTAGCTTATGACAATAAACATTACATTAAACTATGTAAGATAATAATTAGGAATGGTATTCCTAATTCTTATGACATAATTAGGAATTGTAATTCTTTTTAATAGTGCTTCTATTTAAATTGCTCCAACTTTCCTGGACACACAGAGCTACATGTAGTACTTCGAGAGTTTTATATTTGAGATTTTATTTGACTCATATACAGGCCTGAATAGGTCACAGGATGCCCATATCTTTCTGTTTTGAAACATTGTCCTTGGATTTCAGTGTTTGTATGTATGAACAATTATTTCCCTTTTGACAGCCCTATCATATCCCACAATTCTCATGTATGCTTAATTTGTTACTGGTCTTTGGAGCAGTATAAACTGTGTGCATTTATTTACATATATATACATGCATGAGTATGCAATTAATTTACTCCCTATCGATTTGTTTTCCTTTTGATCCTGGCAGGGTGTTCAGCATTGCATTTTGTTATTTATGCAATAATGTTCTGGTGGGAGCTGGAAACCCAGAGCATCAGTAAGCTTATTGTTGCTGCCTTAGTAAATATATTTGCGAGGTAGATGCACAAAACAGCAGTCTCTGCACCTATCTCTGCACAGTGTTCTGAGAGTACAAAGCATAAAAGTGCTGAACTTATCACAGCATTCTTGACATCAGCATAAAGCCTTTGCAATGGATCAGGATCCAGAATGTATGTGCATTTAGATGGCTTGCTCATTCATAAGACAGGTTCTGCATGAGCAAAAGAGAGCATCTCTGCCCTGTACCTCCTGGCAGACTGTCTGGTGTCAGGAGGGACAGACATGCCTGTTAGGTGCAGCGATTGTGTTTAGAGCTTGTCACTCTAAAGAGTGACACTGATTGTTAGCAAGAAGTAGTATCAGCTGAACTTTTTTCTTCTGTTATTTCACATGTATGTTCCAGTGAAGATGAGTTTTGAATGAAACTCAAAATTTTGTAAGGTCTTTTGCATTATAATCAGAGTGTTTTGACAGAAAAAAATCAGATTAGTTTTTCTACACATATGCATTTAATGTACAAAATTAACTACTGTGTATAGCTATTAAAATGGAGTAGATAGTGGCTTAGGCTATGAAAACTTTGGCCTAAATGAGCTTTGCCCTTGAAGCAAAAGAAGCTAACATCTTTGAGTAAGAAGAATGTAGATAACAGACATAACGAGACCTTGGCAAAGAATAGAGTAGCACATATTTTGCTGATTAGGAAGATTACATGAAACAATTAGAGGAGGCTCTGCTTCATGTGGACAGCTCATTACAACCTATAGGCTTGGATTTACGGTTTGTGAACAGTTCATAATAACCAGGCATAAAAAGTCTATGTACTCAAGCACAGATAGTAAGAATATGAAAGTAAGCAGAATTCATGAATAAAATGCTGATGCTCAAAAGACCCCAGGGTGTCACTCATCCTGCATCATGGCATTAAAATGCAATAAATTACTCATAAATAGAAGTCTGTTTTTAACAGCTCATTTAAGATGTGGGGGATATAACATGCCATGGTTTATACAGCAGCGTGTGTAATGACTGTGATTCCTCTTGCTATGATTGTCTACATTCTTTTTTGT